>NC_088655.1:19979444-20026944 GCF_964019385.1 Sycon ciliatum
CAGAGAGAGAGACAGAGAGAGAGACAGAGAGAGAGACAGAGAGAGACAGAGAGACAGGGAGACAGAGAGACAGGGAGACAGAGAGACAGATAGAGATAGAGATAGAGATAGAGAGAGAGAGAGAGGGAGGGAGAGTAAGTTACATTTATAAAGACATGTAAGTCTAACAAATGAGGACTGAGACCTCTACAACACGGTTTTTACGCCTGAAAGCAGGTGCATGATTTAACAAGCAGGTTGTCAGTCTAGATTTTATGCGCAGATGGAGAAAAAATGCGCAGAATTTTTGTAATGAGATGAAAAGCAGAAATAATAAGAAATAATAAGAAAAGATGAAATGAAAGCCTGCTCACAACCCCGCCCAGCCTTGCGAACTGGGTATGGTGGATTAAGAACCCGGTTCAACGCTCGAGCAAGCGCTCTCCACTCAAGGTGTTCACAGCAACTGATAGGAACTCATATGGGGAAATTATAGAAAAGAAATAATAAGATAAAGAGAATAAATTTCAACGCACCTCAATAAACGGAGCCCCACATACAGTACCTCAGAAAAGTGGATCTTCCGACCAGTGTTTTTGTTGACGTCGCAACCAGATCATGTAGCTGCTTCGCAGAGACGTCTTACTGCACAAATTACAAATAAATTTTATTCTTCGATAAGAAAACCCAAGTGCTTTCAGAGCCCTCCGAAGAGAGTCCGGGATGAAACCACGCACACCTACCTCAACCGAAAAAGAAACGACCTGCCACCCGTTTGCTCGGCATTGATCGGCCAGATCCGCATACCGCCTGTCCTTCCGCGAGTTACTGACACTGAATCTGTCCTCAGCACAAACTGTCAACTCCATCCAGAATACAATCCTACGACTCGTAGAGTACAGAACTATATCTGGTCTTACGGTGGTAAGTGCAACACAGCTAGGGAAAGAAATCTTTGCACTAACTGAGTCGACAAGAAGTTTCCAGTCTGAGGCCGCTGACAGGAGATCAGTCGTAACCAACTTCCGTCTGGGCTGAACGCGAACCGGCTTCTCTCCCGCCTTGCAAAACGAGATGAAGTCAAGCTCATTTGAATTTTCGGTTTGTACTGTGTTTGCAGCAGTGCGGATTCGAATCTCCTCACGCATGTTCCTGACGATGACCCCGAGTACGTTGTCGTGCCTCCAGGTGTAACGTCCCTGGTCCAGCGCTACGCGACAAGCGCCAAGCACGTGGCGCGTAGTACAGGCCCAGGCACGGCACAAACTACAGTACGGATCCACTACGGTGTTTCCCCAACGGCGTAGGTTCGTCGGAGAAGGTAGCACGTCGAGGGTTGATGCGAGAAGAAATTTCAAATCCTTACCAGTACCACCGTACAAAAGGGATTTCCACGAGAGGTCCTGCCACATCACCGATGTCCACTCCAACCACTTGCCTTGCACCTGAAGAGTCTTCAGCCTCAAAATCTGCTCCTGCGCGTTGATCTCCTCAAATGTTTGAAGGAGATCCTTCCTCGGGGGTTTGGAATGCTGCTTCGGAGCACGAGCACCCAACCCTGCACGATGACTTGAAGATGACGGTGGACGGAGAGTCCCTGAACCTACTGATGAGAGAGAGAGAGAGAGAGAGAGAGAGAGAGAGAGAGAGAGAGAGAGAGAGAGAGAGAGAGAGAAAGAGAGAGAGTGAGAGAGAGAAAGAGAAAGAGAAAGAGAGAGAGAGAAAGAGAAAGAGAGAAAAAGAGAAAGAAAGAGGGAGAGAAAGAGAGAGTAAGTTACATTTATAAAGACAGGTAAGTCTAATGAAGGAAGGCTGAGACCTCTGCAATAGGGTTTTTACGCCTGAAAGAAGGTGCGTGATTTATCAAGAATGTTTTTTAGTCTAGATTTTATGCGCAGAATTTTTGTAATGAGATGAAAAAGCAGAAATAATACTTGGTCCGCCCAGTTAAAATTGGCGCTTATCTTCTCACTTGGTTTTTTGGTGTTCTGCCTGTGCCACACGGTATGGAACCACCGATTCACCATCCGAACATGTCCATTGACCATTGCATCCGACGACATGGCAGCACAAACCATCACAGAAGTTGCGATCGGTTCGTTTGAGTCTTTTTGACGGAGCTGCCGCCGACGAACACTTCCGTCAGCGCAAGAAAACACTGCAACCTCCGCTCGAGTCCGTAAAATAGGTCAGGATGTTCGCATTTCAGAGCGATGGAGAATACAGTTTCTGTCTACTTCCAGCTGTCTGATGGCAAGGATTGTTTACCCCGGGGAGGTATAGAAAAGCTGAAAAAGCGCTTCGCGAGCTTGAATTTCAGTGCTTGCACAGTACAGCGCCTAGTGAAGGGCTATCACCAGCAAATCGCTGACGAAGAAACTGCAGCTCATGTCGATGTCTCCAGTAAGTGAGACCAATCCGGCGGACACACTTTGAAGCTCACAGAGGACAGGGCAAAGGAGCTAATCAAAGGAAACACCAAGTCCTGAGAGAAACACTCGTGCGAAGGACTTTCAGGAAACTAGCCGAAAAGCCTGGTGCACGGCGTTGTAGGTGCAGTACGCACAGGTGCTACATCAAGCGGAAGCTATCACTGCGCTGCATGTACAAGCACCAGCGGCTCGCGTGGGTACGGGTGCTGATCAGCAAGTACGACAAGCGCAAGATTTGAAAAAAGGACACTGATATGGCGTTGCCTTTTTGTCTCAAACAAAGTCGCATTATTGCGACGAACGGAATAACACTTACAGTCAACATGCGGGCAGTCTCACTC
Source organism: Sycon ciliatum (assembly GCF_964019385.1). NCBI lineage: Eukaryota > Metazoa > Porifera > Calcarea > Leucosolenida > Sycettidae > Sycon > Sycon ciliatum. The sequence continues at coordinate 19,982,197 of NC_088655.1, forward strand.
AGCTTCTGATGGGAAGGTGACAGGCACGCACTGCCTTTGAGCGTGATTCGAGACGAGGAGAAGTGGAACAAGCTATGAAATGACCCGTGCAGCAGCTGTCCGGATCGTACGTTTTGAGCTCTTCCTCCAGCGACGATAGTGGCGAGGAGGATGTGTAACTTGCTTGAATTTTCGACTGAGTTGCTTCTGACATGTAAATAATCATGTATATAGTGCTTTGTGATCGTGGCTTGCTTCAAATATTCGTATTTCTTTCCTGAGACAAGTGTGAAGATAAGCGCCAATTTTAACTGGGCGGACCAAGTAAGAAAAGATGAAAATGAAAACCTGCTCACAACCCCGCCCAGCCTTGCAACCTGGGAATGATGGATTAAGAACCCGGGTTCAACGCTCGAGCAAGCGCTCTCCACTCAAGGTGTTCACAGCAACGGATAGGAACTCATAGGGGGAAATGATAGAAACGAAATAATAAGATAAAGAGAATGAATTTCAACGCACCTCAATAAACGGAGTCCCACATACAGTACCTCGGAAAAGTGGATCTTCCGATCAGTGTTTTTGTTGACATCGCAGCCAGATGATGTAGCCGCTTCGCAGAGACGTCTTACTGTACAAATTACAAAAAAAATATTCTTCGATAAGAAAACACAAGCGGTTTCAGAGCCCTCCGAAGAGAGTCCGGGATGAAACCACGCACACCTACCTCAACCGAAAAAGAAACGACCTGCCACCCGTTTGCTCGGCATTGATCGGCCAGATCCGCATACGGCCTTTCCTTCCGCGAATTACTGACACTGAATCTGTCCTCAGCACAAACTGTCAACTTCATCCAGAAAACAATCCTACGACTCGTTGAGTTTGGTCAGTAGAGATTGTGCTTCCGCAGGAGTGTCAACTGCGGTTCCCGAGTCGTCTACATAGCGAACGAACACTGGTCGACCTAAAAGAGCTACTCGGGCTGATTCTATATACCAACGTGTTCCAACACCCAACCCTTGGAACATTCAAACAGACAAGGGGATTGGCGATGGGCAGCAGACTCAGCGGCACAATAGCCATCATCGTCATGGACCTCTTTGAACAGCGCCACATTTACAGAAACATCTCGCCGCCATTACCAGTGTTCGTTCGCTATGTAGACGACTCGGGAACCGCAGTTGACACTCCTGCGGAAGCACAATCTCTACTGACCTAACTCAACGGAAAACACCCGACAATCAAGTTTGAACTGGAGTTGCCGGACAAAGATGGTTTCCTACCAATCCTGGATATCAGACTAAAGATTCTTCCTGACGGCAAAGTCACACACAAGCTCTACGTAAAAGAAGCAAACAAAGGGATAACACTACACGCAGATTCCCACCATCCAACGGCGGTTAAGATGGCGGTCATTAACAATGAATACAAACGAGCACAAGACAACAGCACGCCTGAGTTTGCGGAGGAAGCCAGACGCCTCATCTCAGATAAACTTGCAGGGAACGGCTACTCTGCAGAACACATCATCAAAGCGCGAGCCCGAAGAAGAAACACAAGTAAACAAACAAAAGGGAAACAACTGGTATTTAGAATACCGTACATCTCCGACAAGGTTAACGGCCAAGTACGACAGGCACTTAAGAAAAACGGCATAACGGCACGCCTCGTTAACCCTCGACCCCCAACCATCCAAGAACTCACGAAGAAAAAAGGAGAACCGGAAAAATGCAGAATGCGCGAATGCCCTATGTTCAGGAAGAAATGCACCTGCAGATTTGCCGTGTACGAAGCTACATGCCACCTTTGTCACGAGAGATAAGTCGGCTCGACTGGGAGGCAAGTGCACACCCGGGCCCAAGAGCACACAAATGCTGCAAAATCTCATGACAAGAAGTCTGCATTCGGTGTGCACTACGCTAGGGAACACCCGAACGCCACCCCAGAGATTATGTACGAGGTTGCTCAGCTCACGGAGAGGGATGAGCTGAGGCTCCGGATCCGTGAGGCATATGCCATTCGCGACAAGAAACCAACTATCAACAGAAGAAAAGAAGATATGGGAACTGGATTCTTGGCATAACTTGCCTACCACCATCCACTATCTGCCAACCCATCCAAAAATGATCGCAATAGAAGAAGAACACCCGCACCCGGTGCTCTCTCCCCCCCCCCCCCAACACACTACACTACCAAAAAGCTTGCAAATGCACACGCATACACACACACACCTCTTTGTATATACTGCTGCTATTGCTGATACTATATATATCACTAGATGAATCACAACCTCCTGTTTTAGTCCCACCCACCACCTCAAAATATTCCTGCACCCCTTGCCTATAGCGCACACCTTCTGTCACATCTTCCTTCCACGCATACCAATACTCACTACCTTACTCTTTTTCGCACGCACACACACACACACACACACCTCTTGCCAATTCTACCCACCACATACACCAACACCTATTGCTGATCCACACCCTACCTAGACTCTCTCCCACATTTATCAACCCGACACTTCCATTACGCCACTCCACCTTCTACGCACACCAACACCTTCTACCAACCTACACTTCTACCCGAAGGGTGTACCCCTTCCCACCTGTATCGACCCGCACCTAACCTTCACCACTTAGATACATGTATTTCTCACCTTCACCTTCTCACCTCACCTCATCTCACCACCATCACTCCCTATTAACCCATGCCACCACCCAAAGCCCTCCATTCTTTATCCACTGACGATGTTGTTCAGAACAACGAAACGTCTGGAGAAGTATCGTAAAAATTTCTATCGTTATTAAATGTTATCAAATATACCACTCTTTGGTCTAGAAAGAATACTTTTTGATATTACAATGAGAGTGAATAATCAACGGCTTGTCCACCAACTCTTAGAAATGATTATGTTCTATAATATGTACATGTATACAGCAGATGTGCTAAAAGATCAAACTGCGTGTGATACATTGTTTTGATAATACTTCAAGTAGTACTCCCAGATCACAAGCATTTGAAGCCAGCCAACCCATAATCAATACAAAGATAGCCCAGGATAAACTTCGAAGTGTCTTCATACGGTTCCTGTACTTGGACTCTAACCTAGGATTTGTTCGTGGCCAAAACACTGTTTTTTATTCATACAAGTATTTTTTTATGCATTTTGATTTTGAATCCATGTGACTAAGCAAAACATTCTGAACGTTAGTTCACAGCTAAGGTTTTACCTGAATTGCCCACCCTCAAGTATTCGTATAGTGAGAGCCTGCTACGAGTATACTTTATTGTCTTTTAAGTTGAGAGAAATTCCGTGTAGATGAGTATATGTTGTATAATGACGGTATTTAGAGTGTGTGTTGCTTGTTTGTTTAGCCACTATTGTCCAAGGCAAGGCATGCTGGATAGAGGTAGAAATTTGTGTATTAAAATGTGCCCTGCTTCTTTCATTTCTCTTTTCTCTTTCGTACTTGACTTGTGTTTGTAGCAAGTTTTACTGGACAGAATCCGCCGGGAAACTAACCAGCAATCTCCACTGGTTGTTCGACTTCTGGGTCAACCTGGCGGAGGAAAGTCATCCCTTCTGGAATCAATTCTACACCGTCGCAGTTTCTTTGGCAAAGTCAAAAATGTCTTCCGCGGTGACCAATATGACACGATTTTGGCCTCCAGGACACGAGGTATGCGACGTTACGTGGATACGTACGGTACGATATACCTCGACCTTGGAGGTCAGTATCGATTCATGTCACAACATCAGCGACTGACGAAATTCTCCGACGTCTGGACTCTCAATTTGCTCACGGTGTCGGGCATGGAGTCCATCGTGAATATGAGACGCTGGGTCCGCACCTGGGCAGATTTCATTGCCTGCAGCTGCGCAGAGGGCACAACCACTCGCAACAAAGCTCTTATTGTTGTGACACGCCGGGACCGACTCTCCAAGGAGCAAGTGATCGCTATTGAGAAGGAGTTTGCAGCGCTGCAGAAAATCTTAGGCGAGCATCTGGATTTCCTGGATGAGCCGATCCCTTTCGTCAATGCCATCAATGAGAAGTGTGAAGGTGTGGCTGCATTGAGGGAAGTGATCCAACGACACAAGGAAAAGGTGCAACAAGTGAGTATGACAACGTTCTAAAATCATAATCATCAACTGTACCTGTTATTATAGTGTGGGCTTTCGTCTATCATTTTAAACTGTTTGATGTTTTGCAAGTCCAACCCTGATCCCCTCCCCTCGACAAACACACCTCCCAACCTTCCCTACCCCACCCCTCTCATTCCCTCTCTCTCTCTCCTTTCCCAAAGTGTATTCATCTTGTTTCCAATGTTTTGTTCCCAATAGGCATCTGGACCTGATTCGGAGGTGGTTGTGTCCATTTCGGAGGCACTTCTGGAGAATGTTCGTGATCAATGCAGAGACAGTCCTGCTATCAGCACCGACCAGTTTGTGGAATTTCTGGCTACAGCAATTGCTCGCTTCGATAACAACTACGGTGACTCTTCAATACCAGTTGTGCTGAAAGCGCTGAAGGAATTCCTGGATGTCAACATGGAGCTGTTCAACCTCCATCAGAAAGCGCAGGTAAGTAACTTTGCTGCTCCAAGTACTGTCTTCTTAAATTTGAGAAATCCTTTTGGAACCCACAATATTCTGCCCGACATGTAATGTTCAGGGTGCAACAAACCATGTGGAAGTACTGATAGGCTATGCTGATCATCAGTGTCAGTCAGGGTAGCTTCAAAGAGTGTGCTACTCAAGTGAGGGAAGAGAAATTTACAGAAATACAGGAAAATACAGGGAACGGTAGGCTGTTTTGTACTGGGAAATTATCAGGCAGCAATAGGCTATCATCACTTGATCTGTTTCATTTAGATCGTGCCCTCTATCGTTGCTGTAAGAGCAAATCTGTACGTGCACATAAAGTGCATTTGCAGATTTTTGTGTTTTTCTTGCAGCGGTTGTACATGTATACATGATACATGAAACATGGTATGTATTTATCACATTTGCCAGAGTATAATGTGCACCAACTCCTTTGACCAACGTGTTGGCAATTCAAGGTATATCCGGAGTATGATGGTCAGCCTAGATTTGAGGAAATTATTGCTTCTAAAACGAATTAGTGGTAGCGACTTCGGCAATGATTTCTTTGGAAAGGGTTTGCTCCCCACTCTGGAACTCGCGCTTTTCCGCCGACATGACTTAACACTTGACTGACTCACGACTGCCACGCAGAGCACACGAGAAGTCCATCGAACCTTCCAGTATCTATTATCCACCAAACCTTCCAGTATCTATTAAAAGACTATTATAAAGACAGTATTACAGAATCTTCACTAGTTGAGGTAGTGGAAAACAGCATTATAGAGGGAACATTAGCAAAATTATCATAGCATTATTTCGTGTGGCTTTTTATAATGCAAGTGCTACTTATGGGGTCTCGTACCCATCATGCATGTGCAGTTTAGCTGACAGTAGATATCATTATATGCATGCATATGGCTTGCCCCGGGTCAGCGGTGGCAAACTTCGAAAGCATTGATGCATTGATGCAATGCACTAATTTTCGAAATTTGGAGCCTGAAATAGCGCATCTAAAGTGTGCACTATACTCCATCACTACAGCATGTGTGATTGTGTGTATGTCACTGTATATGTATATGTGTGTATGTGTGTATGTGGGCATGTATGCATGTGTGTATGTGTGCATATGTGTATGTGTGTATGTGTGCATGTATGTACATGGGGTATCTATGTGTATTCACTACAGGTATTCTATTTTCCGGATGCCAAGCTGGTGGTTGTTCAACCTCTATGGTTGATGAGTGACATCACAGGAAAAATGTTCTCGCCAAAGTCATTTCCTCCACCGACCCTTATCTGTGATGAGTTTGGATTCGCTTCACGCAGCCATGTCATTGAAGTACTGGCCACAGATTCGCCGATGTGTGGTGAAGACGCTCTCGACATTGCCGTACGCCTAGGTATGTGTCATGTAACCGAGGATGGTGAGCAAGTCATGATTCTTCCTGCGCAGGCTGAATCACGCACTAGTCTGCACTTGGAGAAAGCCAACCCCTACCAGCACCTCCACTACACTGGTCGCCGTCTCTACTGTAAGTTCGGTGTCGCTATCAGCGCGGCGTTGATGCCCGCCATACAAATCTCACTCGTCAACTCCTTCGCCAAGTGTCCTGTCTGGCAGGGAGGTGTTCGTGTTTCGCTACCTCAGTACGTGAACACAGACACACTGGTGGAGATCCCACACGGTCAGCTCGCGCTCAACATCATAACCAGAGGGCCCGACCAGCGTAGCGTGACTTCTCAGCAGGAAGCTATCTGGGATCACATCTCTGCTCTTCCTCGCCAACAATCTCCTGGTTCTGACATGTCAACGGTGTTCGTTGATGATGGGTGCCTGCCAAGTAGTAACCTTCTGCGACAGCGGGATCTGCAAGGAGACCTGAATGCTACCATGGAGTTCCTTGTCAGTGAGCGAGTGCGTGCTCAGTTAGTCATGCCTGATGAGCGGGAGCCCGACACAAGAAAATTTCATCTGTATGCTGGCTCTGCAAGCTGCTGTAATGCAGGTCAGTGGCACTGTGTGTCATGACTCGGTGTGCGCGCGCGTGTGTTTGTGTTGTGTGTGTGCGTGTGTGTGCGTGTTTGTGTGTGTTTGTGTGTGTGTGTGTGTGTGTGTGTGTGTGTGTGTGCGTGCGTGTGTGTGTGTTTGTGTGTGTTTGTGTGTATGTGTGTATATGTGGGTGGTTACCAACAGCCAGTGTATGCCGGAGTATGTGGTGTGGTGTGTGTGTAGAAAAAAAAGAAAAAAAGAAGAAAAAAATGGAAAAATTAAAACTGAAAAATAGGGATTTACTGGCCAGAAAAAGTCACTTCAAACAGCTGTGTGGTGGATACTAGGCTAAAAATAATGGCGGTCAATTCATCAGCCTTGCAAGCTGTTGAATGGTGTAATCCCAGCACAAGTTGCTATATCTAACATAGCTGTTCGCTATCATCGCTCCCGCGATGGGCATGTCTGAGGTCTGAGGTGTGTATATTTGTGTGTATGTGTGTGTGTGTGTGTTTGTGTGTGGGTGGTTGTGACTGTTTCTCTGCATGTCTATTTGTCTCTCTGTTTGTCTGTATATTCATATGGAATGACGTGCATAAAGTCGTTTTTAAAGGTTGTATAGTAAAGAAGAAAGGATTAATGAACGACAAGTTACGCTATGAGGTCCACGAACATCACCAGTTACTTTACAATCAGCTCATGCGATAACATTGCACGACACTGACCCACGGTACTGACGTTCTACAACTAACTGGTTAACAGCTCTAGCACATCTTGGCTCTCCATCCGAGTCCATTAAAGGTTTTATGACAACATTTTGGTCATAGCCCGAATTGTATTTTTGTTCCACTCATATTTCCTTGTGTAGATACGGTCGAGGAACGTCGCAGAGCCGCTCGTCTCTGCTCAGCCTTCTATCGGCATCGCATTCTTCTGCGCCCTGATTTTCCACTGCGCTACTGTCTTCTCAAACTGAGAGAATGTGGACAGGTGAATACATCCTTTCTGAATGACTTGGACGATTTTTTGCGGAAAGACCAGACCCAGATGGCTGCTGATCTGTTTCGTGGGTCGATTTCCGACTTGCCTGACAGTGTGGTGCTAACCCTAGTGGATGAAGTCCTTCCCAAGATACCCAGTGCCAAAGATCTGTATCAGGCAATGCTGGAGTGTCCAGGTTGGATCCTCTGTACTGTCAGCCCTAGTGATAGCCACTCCACGACTGGTAGGTGGTTGTCTTGCATTGATACATGGACTGGTGTTGTGTGTGCATGTGTGTGTGCATGTGTGTGTGCATGTGTGTGTGCATGTGTGTGTGCATGTGTGTGTGTGCATGTGTGTGTGCATGTGTGTGTGCATGTGTGTGTGCATGTGTGTGTGTGCATGTGTGTGTGCATGTGTGTGTGTGTGTGTGTGTGTGTGTGTGCATGTGTGTGTGTGTGCGTGTTGTGTATGTGCACCACATTTTCCAGAGTATAAGCGGCACTTTAAACACCCGCAATTCACCCAAAACAAAATCTGTTTGTCTTATACCACGATGGCCAAATTGATGGTGATAATCAATAGGATAGATGACTGTATTTTGTGACAAAAGGTTGGCGTGCGGTTTATACTCCAGTGTGGCCAATACTCCAGAAAATACGGTATGCCTGTATTTCTGAACGCAGGCGTGGCTGGATGTGCGTGGGTGGGATACGTGGGTGGAGGTGCGTGGGCGGGTTGCGTGAGTGGATATGGAGATGGATGTTTGTTGGTGCATGGCTGTATAGTCGCAAGTCTGCCTTTTAACTGCCGTTTTGCCTGGTCCAGTGGATCTGATCTGAATCCGGATTGACTAGTCAAACATCCCATTTGGTGTGCGTGTCTGAAGCATGTGTTCTTTGTTTACTGGCAATCATATGTAGTTACTGTGGTGATGGATGATGATGGATGATGATGTAATGCCAATGAGTGATGATGTCATTTCTTCTTGCCATGAAATCATCCCTCTTACCACGGTAAAGCGGTAAAGTTGTGCGGCCTTGAAACCTTCTTGTTTTGAAAGGGAGACGTCTATGATTCCATCTCCCCAATTGAATAGTGTAGTGCCTAAAACCCATGCACATACGCTCACAGCCTGGTTTACAGTTATTTTATGTGTGTGTGTGTGCGTGTGTGTGTGTGTGTGTGTGTGTGTGTGTACATGCGTGCGTGCGTGCGTGTGTGTGCGTGCCAGCCTGCCTGCCTGCCAGCCTGCATGTGTGCGTGCGCGTGCACGTGCTGGTAGTGAAGCTAGCAAAATGTAATCTCTAGTGAGAGGTTTTCACTTGACAGTACATGTGTATGGTCTCACGCTGTGCCAATCTGACTGCAGCTGCTTCTGATGACGTCGCCAGACCAGCAACTGATGAGTACAGTACGTTGAAGATTATTTCTGACTTATTTTCTCTAGCATATTTCATTATTCTTGGTGTGGCTGTGCTCTGGATAAGACCCATACCAAGATGCAATTATGCTCTGTTTCTCTGTAGTTCTCTATGCAGATAACAGTAGGTTGGTATGTTTGTCTGGATTGTGTTCTGTGCTGTATTCCCCTAGAGCGTACTGAGTTTGAGGCTCTCCTTGATCGGCCATGATGCCTCTGTTGTCATGACTACCCAGGTAAGCCAAGTGCATTATAACTGTACTTTGCTTTGAGTTCCGAGCGCAATTCATCCCGTATTGCTATACAGTCAGACCACACATAACCGCACACATCCGTTTTCCACAAAAATATCCGGATAGGCGAGGGAACCGGATAATCGAACGCACATACTGTATGTATGCATGGCATATGCTGTAAATCGGTGACCAGCGATTTTCTTCCGGATGGCGAGGGATCCGGATAAAAGAGGACTGAATAAGCCAGGTCTGACTGTATATTTACTGTCGTGGACATGGAAATCCAGTCGGAGGTCAAGCGGCCCCATGACAGCCATTAGTACATGTGTACTGCTATCAACGCGTGCACTGCATGCACACAACGTTCTGCCTGGCACCGAGGGTGGCGGCCCCGGTCATTCCACCGGATTTCCATGTCAGTGACAGTGTTACGGCATGCACGGTTTGTACTACAAGCTGAGTTGCTATGTACATGTATTTGCACAAAGTGCTCGATACCGCGAGGGCAGGGACAAGTCAGGCATGTCATTCCCAAAGCTATGCACAAGATGTCACTTTAGTCACAGTACAGTAAAACCTGTCAAGGCGACAACTCCGATAAGGCCACCACCTGTCCCATTAGACCATTACCATAACTGCCAAGTACTGAGAATGCTTTTTTCTGGATCGCCATGGCAAAATCGCGGTATTTGCCTTGGTTTTTCGGGATATGTCATATTTTTACCAAAAAATCCTTTTCCAACTTTTGATTGCACCAACATTTCGATTGATCGTGATCATCGGATCACACTTACATATGTTCAAGAGTCAAGACTCAAAAACGGAGGTTTTTCATAGACTGCTCATGGACGGAGCACTAGTAGATCCACTGGTACTGCAGGCTATAGCGGTCCGGAATCAATAAGGACAACTACTGGCCTGTGACAAGTCATTTGAAGTGCTCCAAGTACAATATCAAGCTTGTTTCTTGTACAGTGAATTTCGGGATAATCGAAAGGAATTTCGGGATCGGGGGAGTTCATCCAAAATTGCGGGATAATCCCGAAAAATCTGGACACTTGGCAGGTATGCACTGCAACCCGGGCCAGGGGCTGCCATCTCCAGTCAAATGACCCTGGATAGCACTAGGCGATTCCCTAACTTACTGGCAATCAATCATCTTTGAAATACCACATCTCCAGATTTTGTCATTCCTGTGTTGGTCCAATACAGGCGATGTTTCTCTGGGATCTTTCGCTACTGCTGACTTCCAATTGTCCATTAGACTTGTATCGATCGTCTCCACTTGGACTTACCCTGTGAAGTATAGGTCCAGGATGGATTGATGATAAGCTGATGTATTATGATTTCCTGCATGTGGTTTAAAGCCGCGTTTCAACAGCTTGTTCCCTTGAAATGGTTTCACTGTCCTTGATCTCTTCCTGATGAGGAAATATTTCCGGCAACATGTATTCTGTTTTCTCTGGGAAGTGCCACGGTTGTGCATTGGTGTTCACTGTCCACAAGTTCATCATGATGATGATGGTGTCATGCCCCATAGTAATGATGTCATGCACTAATCCATGCTTTCATGCCCATGGTGATGATGTCATGCCCCGTAGTGATGATGTCATGCCCACGTCGTTGAGCAATGCACACTCCTTATCTATTTTGCTGTTATTCAAATCCCAATTTCAGCTCTACATTTTGTATTCACTCACTCTTGTCTTGTATTACCAGCTCAGTCCACTGGACAGTGAGCACTCTGAACAGCCTGATGATGCAGTCATGTACATAGAAACTTGTACTGATACCTATGTGAGTAGAAGGTGAACCTCTTTCAGTAGTCTAAGTATGGTGTTATGGCAAATCACTGCCGCTAGCCTTTGGGTGTCATTACGTTCATGGTAATTCCAATGCATGCCCGAATCAACGTGCCCTTCTTTGGTGTCAGTTATGCTGTGTGCACGCGTAGAGGTGATACATGTACATTTATTGTTCCTGTGTGGACCAGTCTAATCATAATTATTCCTGGCTGTTCTTTTGTCCTATTCATGCTATTCATGATGCATGTAGTAGTAGTAGTGCATCGTGTTGTGTTGTTATGCATGTCTCATGTGCCGTTTCCCGCGCGCGCGTGAAACGGACTTCGCGGCTTGTAGTTTCTGTGCATAATTAGTTGAGTCGGCGTCTTGTTGTTTGGACTGGAGACTACACCGAGTTGTGTTCTTTTCGTTGTTTCAGTCAGTTACAGCTTGCAGTTATTCCTCTCGTGTAGTTCAGTTGCTTTGCTAGTGTCTCATCCTGAAGTAAAGATTATTCGTTATTATCTCTGTGAGTCAGATCCCTCTCTCGTCTACTATGTATTTACCACATAGACACCTGTACTGATACCTACACTATATTTTACATACCTAGTGTTTCATCCCTTCGCCCTTCTGTTGATTCCCTACTATCCCCCTCCCGGCCGCTGATGAGCCCTGCGATTGATATTCTATGTCGCTGGCAATTGATTCTATATTATTCGCGGAGTGAATGCTGGAGAGCCAGTCTGTATCTTCTGTTAGCTCTGTCAAATAGCCATTGCCTTTACCACATTCTCCTTGACTAATGTAGTGCCTGCCCAATGAAATCATCCTGTCGTGGGAGTCAAGTTTGCACCCTGCTCCAGTGAATATACCAACGGTTGGCAGGTCTGACTAGGGCTGCAAGGCACCGGACATGACATTGGCTAGCTTGATGGGATCAAGTTCTTTGATCAACACTTTACTTGTACAATCATGTACTGAAGTAGCTCAATCATGCGTGTAGCCGGGGGGGGGGGGGGGGGGGGGCTCTCGGCATGAAAATACAATGATATGAACGTGGTCACTTAAAAATAAAGAGTTCTTTATAAGATACAACCTACTAGGGAGAAATGAATGGGAGAGAGCACAAAAAACTCAACAGCGGGCCTGAGAGTAGGGCCTCCATGGTGGAACCTGCGCTGGTCAGGCACACCAACAACGACGCGACCTCTGGTCTCAGCACTTTAGCACTGCTGTGTAGAAAACAAGGAGTTGGTTGGCTGGTTTTTCATTATTTCAGCTTGTTGCCTCAACAGTGAAAAAGTCCAAACATCAAGACTACATGAGGGATGAACGAAAGAGAAAAGTATCCATGAACCAGTGCAATAGCCGGACAAGGCATGGCCAAAAATGGCAAGTGTGTCGGTAGCCACAGTGACAGTACGAGGTGATTTGGCTTTTTAAACATGGTTGTAAAATGACGTTTTTTCAGCCACTTTTAGGCAAGCTACGTCCAAATTAATTGTTGCAGGTGGAAGTGCTATCCTTCATGCCCGTTGTGTCAAAATATGGGAATGATCCCACTTTGGAAAGTGTCTTGAATCATGCCCTACTTTCATAGTATTCTCAGGATTCGGATAATTGGTGTGTCATTTTTTAACAAAATTTAATGTGTAAAATGGCATCACAGACTGAGATATTCGGTCATCAATGTTCTGAAGTTGATAGATATCACTTCAAGGATTGCTAGTGGATGAAAATTAATCTGTCAACTGCATTGTATGCTGCGAAAGCTGTGTTTTTGAATTTGTAACTAGTGGCTGTGTCATACGGTAGAATTGGATAGGTAGCACAGCATCGCAGCCATGTTTTCGTTCTCACAGAGTGTATTCCGTGACCTACTGTTCTTCATTATTGTCTTTAGTGATGGCAAGACGGCCTGACCTCGTCCAAAGGCCCTGCGGAAGCAATTCACTGCCGTCCTCGTCCATGCAGGGCATATTTTTACACATTTTACACAAAATGACAAAGCACGCACCACAATAAACTGGCTCTCATTTGCCACCACCCATGTTTCGATGCAGCTATCCGGAGCAGAGAAACAGCCAGAAGAAAAGCAAATTTTACACATAAAAGTTTGGTAAAAAAATTCCAAATGTAAAAATGCCAAATGTTTAAAAAAAAAAGCCAAATCACCTCGGACATGGGGCTATTGATACCTGTTTGGGAAACGCGGACGGAAATTCTTTTAAAAATTCTGCTGCAAATTTTGCGGGAAAAAGGGGATTATTCTGCAGCGGGATTTTCAGGAGTATGCTGATTGTTGATTAATATGGTGGTAAAGACACACCTGGCAATATAGGCAATACAATCCAGAGTTAAGCTCCGTATGAAGACATCCAAAAAGAAGATTGCCTGATGAGTCCAGCGGGGACGAAACGTACGTCGCAATCGAGCTATGTCGTTGCTGTGTCATCTTCTATGTGCCATGTGCTACTTGATGTACCAGCCTGCTATGTCGGATACCGCCAACCATGCATCGACTAGGCGCCAGGCGCGAACTGATGGTGGTGGTGGTGAGAAGGAGAGCTCTGTGCCAGAACTTTGCAGCCTAGAGGGCGTGTGTGGTCTTTACCACCATATTCATTATAGCAATAAAAACTGCTTTATGGCAGTTTTCTAAAAAAAAGTTATTGTGTTCTAGTCCATGGACCCCGTCTAAAAAGTAAGAAATTAACGAAATGTCATAGCCGAAAATTAAAATTTCACACAAAACCTCACAATAATCACAACAGTTGAAATGCTGCTTTCAACACTAAACTTGTACTGCACCAACAATTGGCAACATGCATGTCATGTATGCATAGGAAAGAGAATCACGAGGGGAAAAGGTCTTCTACATGTATCTTTCATTCTGTGTGTGATTATTGTGAGGTTTTGTGTGAAATTTTAATTTTCGGCTATCACATTTCGTTAATTTCTTACTTTTTAGACGGGGTCCATGGACTAGAACACAATAACTTTTTTTAGAAAACTGCCATAAAGCAGTTTTTATTGCTATAATTTCTTTTGTTTTTTTCTGTCACCAATATCAATATGTAAATGATGGCCTTCACATCATATCAATAATTCAATACCGTATTATACGCATTGAGGTGCAAGCCTTTTCTTGCAGAAAATGGCACAAGGCTAGCATGTTCTTCTGCGGGGAAACATGTGAGTAGTGATGGACCGTGGTGATACTTTTTTTTATACGGAGGTCATTCTGTGCATGTTGCTGTAGCAGTATTTCATGACTCTGTCATAAAATTGTCTTGCCTTTCAGATATTTCAGATTTCCCCACCCTCGATGCAACCGTTTGAAGGTATTCTTGGAAAAGACAATGCTTGCTCAAGGCAACACAACTGATATAGGGCACTTCGTGCCCTAAGGTGATAACGCGCGTGCTGACAGGATAGGGAAAGGTGCAAGATACAGAGCTAGAGGGCAGATAAGGTTAGCGCTAACAGGGAACTGTTACACCATCCCTCCCTCCTAAGCGAGGCACAGGTGCCTCCAGGGAGTCGAGGAATATGTGGAAAGGGAATAATCAAAATGAAATCGTGTCAACCCAACAACGCTCATCTAATTGAAGCACCGTGCAAGGTAACCAAGGACAGTCAGGCGAGTGAAGATAACGGAAATGGGGAAAATCTAAAACAGGAGGGGAATGGATTGCTTAACACAACAAGGATCAAGTGGGAATTCTCAAGGTACACGTGCAATTGAATTTGAGCGAGTAACATTTCGCGGTAACCATAGTGTCACTAACATGCCCTGGACGCCCTGTAACGCCTCAGAGCAACTATCGGCCTACCGGCCTCGTCCAGCAAGTTCTCTTCTGGCTCCCAGGTGGCTTCGTCGTCTGGGTACCCTTGCCACTTGACAAGGTACTGAGTCTGATGCCTTCGCTGGCGATCGTCAAGAATCTTCTCCACCATGTATCTGGTCTGACCGTGCAAGTCGGTGAACGGTGGCGGGGGTGGCTGCCGCCTGCCGGGAATAGTATTCTGCTCATACCGGCGCAGAGCAGTGACATTGAAGACAGGGTGGCACCGAATAGCGCTGGGTAGATCCAGCTGATAGGCGTTGGGTCCGATCTTCTTGATGATTGGGTAGGGCCCGAACCACTTAGGGCGTAGCTTCTGTGAAGGCTGATCCCGGGCTTCTGCGGTTGTTAGAAAATCCTTGTACACCAGCACCATGTCGCCAACCTTCAGGTTGCTGGGCACCCTTCCCCTGTCTGCATACTGAGCTTGTCTAGCCTGAGCGGCAATCATGGCGTCCTTTGCCAACTTGACGGCATCCGCCCGATCCTGTTCAAATTCCGCCAATCACAAACCATGCGCAATGAGCCATCAGACTTTTTAACGAAAAAGACTGGGGCACCATATGGTGACTTGCTGGGTTCGATGAAGCCCTTGCGGAGGAGTTCCGTGAGCTGGGCTTGCAATTCGTCCATCTCGGGTTTGGGGAGACGGTAGGCAGCCCGTGATGGAGGAACGGCACCCTCCTCAGTCACAATCTCATGGTCGACATCCCTCTCTGGCGGAAGCTCGGTCGGCAGGTCGTCTGGAAAGATGTCCGAGTACCGCCGCAGAAGGTTAGCCAGCTGCTCTTGATGATCTGGGTGTTGTCTGGCGGCTGATGGCTTGCTGTCCTCCTCCTCGTCGTCAGTAGCGTTGACCCACGCCAGGATTCCCTGCACGCCTTTCCTCAACTCGCGGCGAGCCTGAGAACCAGATATGAGCATGCTCTCAATTGGCGGCGACTCCTGACGCTCCGTATCACTATTTTGGCCGGAAGGGGGTTTAGCAACGAGCGGCTCTCCGTTCAGTTTGACTTCGTTGGTCTGAAAGTTGATATCCGGGTTGTGTCTGGTCAGCCATGGCTTGCCCAGGATAGCATCATAGCGGCTCAACGGAAAAAACTGTGAAAGATTGGGTGTCGCTGAAGTCTTTCACAATAACCTTTACCAGACCGGTCCTCTGCAGTCCCGATGATGTCGATGAGCCATCAGCCAGGGTTACCTTCAGTGTTTCGTCCTTGCTCTCCGTAACAAGGCCGTTTCTTTGCACGAAAGCTTCCGATATGAAGTCGTGCGTCGATCCCGAGTCAATAAGCATAATTGCCCGGCGGCCGTTGATCCTGCCCTCAACACGGAGAAGGTCATGCTCCAAAGGAAGCTCCGTGTCCTGTACTGCGATATCAACGTTGCTGACATGGGATTCCTGTTCGGCAACATCTTCCGAATCAGCTTGCAGCGTCGGTTCTTCCAGCTCTAGTACGCTGTAACGGTTGCGTATGTCAACCGGGTAACCGTTGGGTGCTTTCCGCTTGGTCGCCAGCGAGCGCACGCCATTTTTCACTGGCGACCAGCGTTTGGGTGTTGATTGCTGGGACAATCCCGAGCTAGGTGACCTGGCTTCCGACAAGCGAAGCATCCACCCTGCCGACTCAGGTGACGCCTCTCCTCCGGTGTTAGCCTTTGGGGTCGTACGGGCTGACTTCCGTGCTGAATCGGGTTCGGCTGTTGGTCCGCCGTTTGCGCTGACCTGATCGCTTGGCTCAGATCAGTGGGGTGCTCTCGCAGCACCCGGGTCTTGACAGATGGGTGCAGTCCATTTACAAACAGCAGTCCTCGGGTCAGCTCGTCGATCTCAGGCACTTGTAGGCTTAGGCGCGAGAACTCGGTGACATAGCTCTCCAAGCTTGAGTGCTGCCTGACAGCGAAGAGATCCAGTCGCACCCGCTCTTGATAATGCAACGGACCGTATACCTTGGCGAGGGCTTCACGCAGCGCTGGCCACGTCGAGAACTCCACACCCGTATCCAACGATGCGATGAGCCATAGCTTGGCGTTGCCGCTCAGGAAGCCCGCTGCGTAATCCACCATCACCGACGAGTCGGTGATTTCCAGTGACCGAATCGCCAGCTCAATGGAGAAAGCCCACTCTTTGAACTGCGAGGGCTTGCCATCGAAGATCGGCGGCTCCTTAGCGTGCCGAGGCTTCCCGGACGAATGAGCGGGCGGCACAGGGAGCGGTTGTTGTCGGTTGCTCAGACGGGCGCTGACTTGGCGACTGGCTTCACGGACCTCGCTGGCCAACCTGAATAGCAACACAGAAAGAACAAGGATCGCCACGACAATGGCGAGCTCCAAGAACACCATGTTAACCATCCTCCGCTACCAGTGTAACCGTTTGAAGGTATTCTTGGAAAAGACAATGCTTGCTCAAGGCAACACAACTGATATAGGGCACTTCGTGCCCTAAGGTGATAACGCGCGTGCTGACAGGATAGGGAAAGGTGCAAGATACAGAGCTAGAGGGCAGATAAGGTTAGCGCTAACAGGGAACTGTTACACTCGATCAGATTTATTTGAGAAATGTAACCAGGTGCGTGTCGCAGATGTTTTTGTTGATTCTGTGTTTATAATGGTTTATAATCATGGGTTATCGTGATAAGGTCATTCTGCATCATATTGCACTGAAATCGTAACCCTGTTGATGTCGATACAACTTTTGGAAGTAGTTTGATGACTTCAAACTGTTAGTCCACGATTTTCTAAAACAACACAACAAAGGAGGAACAATAAACATGTATTAAAATGTAAACAAATACATTGCTGAGTCCGACACGTCGTTCCAACAACTACACTGATCCTGAGGATAAAAGGGGCAAGGCTATGCTTGGAGGTACTGAGAGATAAACAAGGCACTCCATAAATAATAAAATCTTACACATATTTTGGTGAGTATGAATGATATCCAGTTGAACCTCTTTAGGACGAACAATCCCTACTTCTCTTTGTACATACATCTACATCTACTGTTCTTTCAATCAAATGAACCCCTCGACAGGCACATTGCCTTTGGGTCATTTCATAATAATAAACACCAAGGGACCGATGGTATTTATTCTGTGAGTTTGTCTTAACCTATTTTATATATATAACCAGTGAATACAATTATTTCTCCAATAGACATACGAATAGATTTCTTCTACAGCGAAAGATTCTAAGCCACACCAACTCATTGACTCGTCTCGTATGAAACAAATGAGTCACTAGAGAGGTTCTGCAAAACGAAAATGCGCACAAACTTTCGTTCTACGTCATGAAGTGCGATACTTCGCACGAACTTTCGCAACTTTGGACGCGAAACTTGCAGGGAACACGAAATGAACTGTCGTAGGAAATTTCGTGAGATCGGGTCATGGCGTACGTGCACTTGGCCCGCGCAAACTACGAAAATGTGCAGAACGCAAAGTTCGTGCAAAAATTCGTACACACTTTCGCAAGGACTGTCGCGAAACTTCTTTCGAATTTTCGTTTTGCAGAACCTCTCTACTGAACGTTTCTTTAGCAACATTACGGCAACTGAAACAGCAATAGAGAAAGTACGATACATGCACATTCTTGCAGGTACTACAAACAGACTACAAACAGATTGCAGATCGTAATTCTTGCTTTGGCGGCACGAAACTTTTTTTGGGGCAGTGCAATCTCGGCGGTACTCACAAATAATAAATCAAACAGCCCAGACTCGAGTAAACAAATCCAATCACACAAGTACGAGATCTTCACGAGACTGCACCCATTGGCTTGTTTCGTATGAAGCAAACAAGTTTACTGAACCTCTCCACAATGGAGATTTTCCCTGATACCGTATGCGAATTTATTTTGCAAACTCGGTCAACGGGTCCTTGAATCTTTCCCTCCAGATTGGGAACTGCCAACGATAGTATGCCACTGACCAGTGCCTTACTTGTAACGTACCAATGTACAATGAATACCGGTATGAGTATTTCGACAACACATCTAACATGAGCCTTACCGTCAAGAAGGTGAACTCGCGTTCTTCGCACACTGTAGACAAGGGCAAAGAGATAAAAATGGATCTAAATCCGAATAAAATCAGCACACGTTTCCGTAAATGAAAGGGTGAGCATAAGCAAATGAATCGAAGGAAACAGGTCAACTCAGAGATCACCTGTCATCGAGTATTCCGTAAAAGGAGGCCTCGGCAGCGGAAAAGCTAAATTTAGAAAAGAGATCCTGTCAGCTTTTCCATTATTTATTCCATTCCGCCCAAAATCAGCACACTTTTCGTAAATGAAAGAGTCAACACAAGCAAATGAATCAAAGGGAACTGGTCAACTCACCTGTCATTGAGTAATATTCCGCGAAAGGAGGTCTCAGCAGCGCCGAAACGAAATAAGCTAGGCCAGGAGACGAAATATTCGAAACAGCTCATACAAGAAGCAGTTCCAAAGAAGGAAGTTCCTCGCGCATGCACATCCGAACACGGACTGCACTGCAACACAATGTCTGCCGGCTGCCGTGCACGTGCACAGCACGCGGCTACCACCCGTTGGTAGATCTAATACCGAGCACCTTACGTAGAGACTTACGTAGCCTAAGTGAAATACCGAGCACCTTACGTAGAAACTTACGTAGCATAGCGATGTCGTTTTTCTTGCCATGTGAACACAATAATAGAAAAGCTGACAGGATCGCTTTTCTAAATCAACCATAAGTACAGCTGCAGTGTTGTCTTCAACTTCATTATGCTGATTGCGTGTGAAGAAAACCATTATGAATGTACATGTATATGGTACTATGGTACTTCAAAGTACCGGTACTAGTATTAGAATATACCACCCTTTTCAGGTGATCTACGGATATCTCCCCTCGTTTGAGGGGATTATGGCCAAAAATCCCCTCAAACGAGGGGATCTCATATCCACAGGAAATCACACACACACACACACAGGAAATCCTGTGGATCCCCTCGGACGGTGGGTCGGACCCAGTCTTCCTACCAGCATAACCAAGAGAGATAAGGTCTAAAAAGGGGAAGTGGCTATAGTTGTCAAAAGAAAAGCATATTGGTGAAACAAAACTAGGGAAGTGGCAATCTTCTATCAGCAACAAACAAGAGCATCTTAATTTACAACATACTACATGAACCGGATGTGCCGAACACTGGTAACCATAGAGACAGACCACACTCGCATATAGATAAATAATACGATAGCCTATGAATAGGCTCCGGCGAATTATGCTCGCGAAATCATGGAATAATGCTTCACGGATTTTCGCATTATGCTCGCAAAATCCTCACATTATGCTTTGGCACGCGGGAACAGATATTCACTTTGTTGAACTTATGGAGCCCAAAGTTCGTAAAATTGTGCCTTTTTCGTACTTGCAAGTGGCCATAAGTACAACAAAATGTTACTCGAGTATCCCCATACCAAGGTGTCCATGCATGCTAGAGATCTACCTGGAAAAGGGAAAACATTACTTCTATAGATTCATTCGTCGACTTTCATTCGTCGATTTCTTTTGTACTTCAGTAAAAAGATTATTAATTTTCCTTGCCAGATTAGTTTGAGTTACCTTTGAAAATTATCATGTTCAACTGTCTTCGTAATCGTCATACTCGTCAAACCGATGTCACCCTCACCCTGCGAATAATCAGCTGATCCCTCCCGAAGCTCCACCTCTCCTTCCATCATGAACGAACATCAACTATACCTCAATTTTTTTATTTGAGCAATATCCAAAGCCTGCACAGTCATGGCTGCTAACATCCAGAGGTCATGACTTCGCAACATGCATAATTACAATCATGTACGCGGACTTTTGCGGACTACCCGTCACTATCTCGTCCGCCCCAGGATACCTGATAAAGGCTGATTCACTCCGGCATCTTCTGCTTCATGAACTGTATCAGTGTGAGAAAGAACTTTGAAGAAGACGAGCTAGAGCATGCAATAATGTATCGCCAATGATATCAACCATGCTTTTCATTGAAAACACTATCTGCATGACCTCCAAACCAGGGAGTCGTAATAATATAATAGTTACGACTCCCTGCTCCAAACCCTTTACCATGCAGACCACCAGGACTGATCAAGTGCATGCATGATTGTACACAATTGTGTAGCCTACAAACTAGAACGGACGTCAGTGTCTGACAATTGATCATTGTAGTCTTTGATTTGTACCGGGAATAAGTCGCCTCCACGCAGCATATATTGTTGGTGTCAGACGAACAAAGCACCTCAAATTATTTTCAAATTATTACAATATCTACTATTTCGTCGTCTTGACTTGATCACAATCAGCACCGCCTTTTCTCACGATCTTGTCAGCTACCAACAAGCAGCGGAGTTCATGAGGCTTCGTCTTGGGAGACAAACCAAAGAAAGTGTGTCACATTCCGCACTCGCCTCAGTCAAACCAACAAGTGGATCTTCATGTAACCCCGGAGAGGCGACGAACGAATGACTATGTCAGAACTTATAATTACTTACTTCAGTGTTCCGTTCGCACTGCACATGTACTGGTTCATGCTACGCGCTGCTGATCACCCGAAAAGTATGGTCTATACAGGATAATGCACAGAGTCCGCGAGGATTATTTTTCATAATCCCGGCGGCGCTGTGCGCCTTGGGGATTTGAAAAATACTCCCCTCGGAACCGTGCAATATCCTATACAAAACCTTGTTTAGTTGAAAACATGTTGTCGCCTTGTCACATGCTGTCAACAAACAACAACATATTACATGTAATGCTCTCCAGAGTCCAGACACAATCTTCCCTAGCCTACTCAAGCTCAACTGATGAGGAGTGAATCCCCCCTCCCCCCCCCCCCGAAACGCTGTGTATTGAGCAGGGAGTGGTGCTTTTTAAGCTTCCTTGCAGGTTTGCCGAGTCGAAGGTTCGATGGTATGGACTTCTCGTGTGCTCTGGATGTATGTCGTGAGTTGGTCAAGTGTCAAGTCAAGTCGGCTGAAAGCACGAGCTCCGGTGTGGGGAGCGAACATTTTTCATGTTTTTTCTTCTTCTTTTTTTCCTGTAATCATCACCGAAGTCGCTCCCGCGATTTCAACACAGATCCTAGTGAGAACAAAACTACTTATACGTACTAACGATGAAGGAATTTAGAAAACATTTTCCAAAGAGAATATTTGGCCATGTTGCGGAGCGTAAGTTGCTCTGAGTCATATTTACTATGATCGAGCCAGTCTCCGTCACGTGATATTATTATTATTATTATTACGCACACACTCATGGCCAAGGCCAATCAAGGAGGAGGTGAGGGCGATTATAGCCAGCCATGGCATAGCGATATCACGGCATAGCCATATCATGCACTGCGTTTCTGTGTTCCCCGTAGCTTTGTAGATGATGATACCAATGATGATGTCCAAGAATGTAAGGTGACCACTCTTAGTCAATGTAGTAGTTGATTGTGTGACGATGCAGTTAGACAGTGTTGATGTTTAGCATAGTTTACATACAGTGTGTTCTGTATTCTACACTGCTGTTTATCTCATGGTGGATATGTGGGAGAATGTCTGACAAAATGTCAATAATACACGTCATGTAAGAAATAAATGATTTTCTAAAGTGATCCGCTTCAAATGTGGTAGCTGTGTCTGTGTCTGGAGGCCCAATATGTAGCTGGAACTACCAGATATGATACCGCACAGAGCTAGAGATGCATACTCCCAAGGCACTTTTAAAATTGGGTATTGGCAAATGAGTGTCTCTGTAACCGACCTGGGTCCATACTAGGCTCCGGCGGATTATGCTCGTGAAATCATGGAATTATGCTTTCATGGATTCTCTCATTATGCTCGCGAAATTCTCATGCTTTGGCACGCGGGGATACATATCACTTGTATAATTTGTTGTACTTATGGAGCCTCAAACTTGCTCAAAGTTGAGAAAATTGTGCCATTTTCGTACTTGCAAGTGACCATAAGTACAACGAAATGTTACATGAGTATCCCCATACCAAGGTATCCGTGCATGCCAGAGATCAACATGAAAAAGAGAAAACATACTTCTTCTATTCCTTCGTTGACTGCTTTTGTAAAAAAAACATTCCATTGCCAAAATAGTTTGACTTGAATCGTTTGCAGGCAACCTGCCTACACTCAAGAGAGCACTGCATTTCACACAAATCCATTGGTATCTTTACAACGCTTCGGTCTTTATGACCATCATCAGGAATGAAGTGGACATGGAAAGAACAGCAGTATAAAAGAAGGAGGCAAGCAAGCAAAGCGCGGTACATAGTGACAGCGCGCGTAGAGAAGTGCAAAGCACGTCATGGCGGGTGTGCATTACTACATGTACATGACAACACAAGCACAAACGTAGATACTGCGCTTCAGCAGTGATACAAGCCCAGTTCCAGTCTCACACCACCAGTGAGGTGTGTAGAGCCCCGCGCCACTCGCAGTAAATAACAGCTGTATTCAATGCCGGCAAAGCGCACAGGTCAGTACAACAACATCCCATGCATGATGCTAAAGGTAGCTGAGCAAGAAAGATGATTGCAGGCCATGGTAGAATGTGGAAGAGCATACTCCATAAAAGGTGGTAGCCAAGGTACGTGAAGGCATGCATTGCCCACACTCATGTGCCGAGTGTATCACCCAGAACGCATGCTAGAAGCCAATAAGGCCGCACAGGTGGTGTTATAGCAGGTCCCAGCCACTGTTGTTGTTGATTTCCGGGGATCGCTCCCTGATGTTGATGGCCTCTCGGATCCTCTTCCTGGGGCGGTCACGCTCAGAACCAAGAACCCGGATACCCGAGAAGGCCGTTGCTCCCAATGGCAATGGTTCAGATGGGAACACGACAGGTCACCGCGAGACAGCTCACAGCGCGACAACTCACAGCCGACAGCTCATAGTGTCGTCAAATCACAGCCAAGACAACTCACAGTGTCATCAACTCACAGCGAGACAAGTCACAGCCAAGACAACTCACAGCCACACCAACTCACAGCGCGACAATTCACAGCCACACCGGCTTAGCAGTGTGGTTGCTTTTCATTGCTTGGCTGCTTCTGATATCACCCTGATGCCTCTGCTGGAACATGCTCTGACACGTTGTCGCCAGAAATGGATCCCATCCTGGAGTACGTCGAGAAGAGTTACATTGGTACCCTTCGGCACAATGGTCAACGCAGAACGCCACTATTCCCACCTCTGTTGTGGAATGTCCATGACAGCACTCTACAAAATGAAGACAGAACGAATAACAGTCAAGAAGGGTGGCACCCCAAGTTTTCGTCTACCATCGACTGCCATCATCCCACAATTTGGAAATTCCTGGATGGTATTTTTGTCGAGCAGGCAATGATGGAGCAGTGTGTGGAGAGGGAAAATGCAGGTCATGAGGCTCCGAAGAAGAGGAGGAAGTATGAAGATCGAGACAAGCGACTTCGTGCCATACTCCGGTCTTTTCAGACCAGGACGAAGGATGAGTTTCTACGAGGAGTTGCTGCGAACTTGGCATTTCATAATTATAATTATGCGATTCTTACAGGAAATTTCAAGGTTATTTTTTATTTTATCTTATAATTTTACTTTATTTTCATTACTGTCTTCTTCTTGTTCAGGCTTTGTCTTCTTTCTCGATTAAAGTTCTCTGTTATTTTCTCCTTTGCATTGCATGTAAATAGAGAAGTGCCGAGAACGTCGCGTTATTATTATCATATACATTGTAGGTTTTTACTACGACCACCCCCCACGGACTCCAGGTCTTTATTGTACCATTACCTTTATAATAAGGACGCTGTGAGTTGCCTCGCTGTGAGTTGTCGACACTGTGAGTTGTCGCGCAGTGAGTTGTCTTGGTTGTGAGTTGTCTTGACTGTGAGTTGACGACACTGTGAGTTGTCTCGCTGTGAGTTGTCTCGCTGTGAGCTGTCTCGCTGTGACCTGTCGTAGAGCCAGATGCATGCTTGGCTGCGAAATGCTCACCCAGCGCGGTGCCGCTCACTGTGTTGCGTGCGTCGTCGTTGTGTTCTTTTGTCCTGGTGGCGAGGCTGCGGTACGTCTCTCCGACATACTTATCACCACATTTGCACTCGAGGTGGTATACGACGTTTCGCTTTGTGCATGCTTCTGAACCGGACATGCAGGCGACATAAGCAGCTTTGGGCCGCCCCCGTTTACGGGGCTTGGACGGGTCTACATACCTGCGGCATGGTGGTTTGCGGAGGGCAGACGTGCAAATCATAGAACTTAGACGGCGGTTCCTGTAGATCAGCTGGGCATTTATCTTGTACTTCCGGAGTAATTTATGAATTTGTTGTTGATATACTCGGTGTGAAACGGGAGGTTGAGGGTGACACGGTATTCGTTCTGCACTCTGCCACGTCGGGGGCGCATAGCTCGTTCACGTGCCCAAACTCTAACATGTACATGTACGCGGAGTTTTGCGGATTACCCGTCACTATCTCGACCGCCCCAGGATACCTAATAAAGACTGATTCACTCGCATCTTCTGCTACATGTACTGTATCAGTGTGAGAAAGAACTTTGAAGAAGACGAGTTCGAGCATACAATACTGTATTGCCGTGATTTCTACCCTGCTTTTCATTGAAAACACCATCTGCATGACCTCCAAGCCCTTTGCCATGCAGACCGCCAGCACTGATCAGGTGCATTGTACACAATTGTGTACTACTTCTTGAAATAGAACTGTGGTGCAATCGTGTAGTTATGCTACTACCTACGAAGGATGCCAAATTTTACTCCAAATTTTCAACCACCAAATTATGCCAATAACTATGCCGCATACTCCGCCGGTGCCTAGTACATACCACCCTTCAGAAGCTGGCTCTGGATCTCAAGACTGTGTATTCTATTGGTAATAGTTTTCATTATGAACTCAATGCCACTGGGTTGCTACATGTATCATGTGTATGTCACTGATCCAGATTTCCAATTACTGTTTTCTGATGATCGCTTAGTGCGTGAAACTCTGAGTAAAAACACTTCCTCTGTCCTCCTATTGTTTTTATCATGTGTATGTCTAGTGTTATGCCTAATGACGACAATTGAAGGGAAAACTGTATGCACTTGCTTTGGCAACGACCTTGTACTGTTGTAGTACTAAAGCCCGGCCAAGTGCACGAGGGGAAACTTTCCAAAAGACTCGCAGCGCGTGCGTCGCCGAAAAGATTACGTCAACAAAAATTCCGCCGTGGGCCCACCTATCCGCGAGTTGCACACTCTTGTTTATCTACTCTTGTCTTGATTGAAGACGTGGACAAGGGTTCGCAGGGAGGAGGTAGGGAGCCTTGCGCCTTTTCGGGACTGTCACTTGGTTGCTTGGGACGCGTGATCTGGTTGTCTAGCTCTGCAGACAAGACTGTCACAGTGTCAGTTGGTTGGAGACACCAGCACGCTAAATCGATCATCCGTGGACTGGTGCCGTGATGGTGATGCCAGTGGTACACAGGTACACCGGTAGGTGCCTGTCGACATGTCCTGGCCTTACTACAAGCCTCTCCACGATCACGGCAACTAACTCGTCATGCTTAGCGCAATCATAAGCTCCAGGACCGGTACTACAGTGTATTCATGTAGATCTACATCTACATGAAGCGACTAGCGCTGGTCTTCTCTCAGTTAAAGCTTTATTCGGGAAAACCACGAAATTGTGATACAAAATGCGAAAACCAAGCGGATTAAAATAATTGTCAAAATCCATTTTAGGAACCGATAGGAACCATTCCATTGTAGGAACCGATAAAAAATAGAATAAAATAAAACAAAAAATTGTACCGTGACAATCATTATTAAAATTCACTTGCCAACCCACAGCAACTTGAACAAGATGCCCGGCAGTCACGAAAACACGTAACAAACTACTTCAGCAGCAAGACAGATATTGAGGCTCTCAGATGGGACAAGCTCCACCCAACCTCCCGGATCCCCCCTCCCCCTCCCCCCCCCCCCCCTCCACACCAGCTAACGATGTGCATCATGACCAAGTCTTGTACTAGTACATGTAGCTCACCTACGCTACAGCCTAGTCTACACTACAGCCTACATGTAGTCTACACTACAGCCTAGTCAGAGTAGTCTACAGCCTAGGCCAGGCTAGGGTAGAGTGTACTGGCAGTACTGCAGAGTGCAGTGTCTCCATGCTACTCAACACAGGTGCAGCGGTTGCGAAGCAGCTCATAAAAAGTATACTAGTAGATCTACTACATGTAGTACTAGTACTACAAGTACAAGTACAAGAGTTGTTCGCCTTCCGAAAATTTCCCCTCATTACGTATCGTGCACACTGCCACAGTCATTCACCAGAGACAGAGAGGACCTCATGCATAGTCATGGTGTCATCATGTCCCTGATACCGGCGCCCTACTCCCTGGCCTAGGCCCAGCTACAGTACGTTTTTTTATAATAGACTCTGAAATCCTTGAGAACGTACTCAAGGCCACTTTTGAGAAAATGTCATGCGAGTTGCGTCACGAAAATCTGCGCGCGAAATTCGAAAACCAGGTGTGACTCGTGGCATTTCGCCATTTTGTTCAGAGTGTCCTTCGAGCTAGCTCCTCGTGGCTGGAGGAATCATTTTGTTGCTGACTGCTCTGTGGCCCTATTTTGCTTTTTCTCGAGTGTCTTTTCGTTCGTGGCAACTTGTTCTCTCGACATGCCACATATAACAAAGCGCGAACGGGCCATGGTAGAATCTACGTGGTGGTGTCTGTTTTACAATTTTTGCGAAGACGAGGAGAACAATGGCTGGGCATCGAATTGGTCCCGAGTATTCCATTCGTCATGCTGCTGTTGCGTGTGGCGTCAGCATTTCCACCATGAACAGATGTACCAGGGATGCTGACGGCGAAAATCAGCGTGCTGCGTTGGCCTTGTCTGTCTCCAGTGATGAAGGTAACGAGAGTGACAATCCCCAATGTGAGACTCGTGCCATAAAACCACTCAACCCTGACGGATTTGCTTTGGACTGTATAAGAAGTAATTTACGGATTCTATGCTGCGAAGGAGCACCCAACACTGGACAAAGTTCCTGCTCGCTGCATAGAAAGCATCGACGATTTTCCAGACATGAGCAAAACTAGCTCTTGGAAAATGTTGCGTTCCATGGGATTCCAGTGTGGCAAGACCAGAGGTATCACACACATGATGATGGAACGGCTCGGGATTGTGTCATGGCGGCATCCCTACCTGTGAGACATACCTGGATGCCTGGATGACACGTGGGTCAATGCGCGTCACACAGTTACTAGGAGGTGGTCCGACAATGGTGACAGGAGTGTATAGGCAAGCAACCAAATGAAGCTCCATCAGGTAAAGGCAAGCGCTTTATTGTTCTGCATATACTGGTGGACGGGACGGATTCGTGAAAAACTGCGCCGATGTGTTCGTGACTGGAGACCAACGAGGCCGATGCCAACGATGATATACGTCGTCGGCTGTCCTAGCACATCTGTTCACTGTGTAATACTGTCGTCACAAGTGCAACACAAAACACGGAATTATTGGGGCCGTTTCGACGCTCGCTGGTCTTCTACTATTCGCAGATGTTGAACCAGACACAACTGTGACCTATTTGCATTGTGTGTTTGTGTGTGTGTGTGTGTGTGTTTGTGTGTTTGTAAAACCGCTCATGTATTGCTTCCTTTTAGTCTCTTTATGGGTGCTGTGTGAATTGCCCTTGTGATTTGTTGTGGTGTTTGAATTTTCACTGCATTCTTTCAGGGATCGAGGGAAGTTTCCTACATGCATGCTGGAATGTTTTGATTTATTGAGCTAATTGCAATACAGCATTTGAATTAATTCAATTATTCAGTACAGTTTGCCACAGTAAGTCGTGAAAAGCCACGACTCACTGGTTTTCTACAAAGGTTAGGAGAACTGCAGACAGCAGTGCACAACTGCACAGTCATGTACATGTACATGCATGCGTTGTACCGAAAAAGAAGAGAAAAAAGAATCAAGATGAACTGTACTGGATTCGAACTCTGGCGGACACCATGCACGTGATGAGCTTTCCTGGCTAAAACTTTCGTTTTAAAATCAAAATCCACTGAAAACCATTTAAAACCGGATTTTCAGCCAAAACCCGTCCGAATATCTAACTTTGACAATTATTATTATTCCAATTTCCAAACTTAATTTTCTTCGATCCAAGACCCACACAAACGCAGCTGTGAAGAAAAAATTTCAAATTTGGAATGAGAACAAACTAAAAAATCAAAATCGACAAATGTCTGTTTTAAAAAAACGCACTGTAGGGTTGCTGGAAAGTAGGCGAAGTCAGCTAGGGTCACAGTGCTGGAAAGTAGGCGAAGTGAGCAAGGTTTGCAAAGCTTCGGTAGCGACGCAGTTCGGCAGTCTGTACTGGTGACGATAACCTCGTTCGGTCAATCAAGCACAACGTTGGAGTCTTGCGCTTTAGGCTTTAGCATAGCTTGGCTTGGAACAGCGGTAAGCACGCGCCCTTCGTCCTTCCCCGTTTCTCTACCTTCGGCTGTGGGTCGATGTGAAGCGATAGCACACTCCAAATGCCTGCATTGAAAGTTTATTTGGCGACACAACGATTGCCTTTCAAATCTACGTTCCGGTTGACTTCGCCACATGGGGATAGTGATTGATGAATTTTCATTTTGACCATCATTGTTAGACCTTGCCATGGGTTCACCTGTGTTTGAGAATGTGTTTGTCAACCCAAGGGAATGAATCGTGTGAATGCTTTAGTTCCAAAGTTAGTTGCCGCTTTCCTAGGAGAGTAGACCTACGTCGATTTTTTCCGTTTCTTTGTGGTTGTATAATTATTGATGTCATGCACTAGGAACAGCTCAGTGCATCTACGCGTGCAGGCGACTCGTGCTATTGCGTAAGGAAACACAGTTGCTGGCAGTCGCGTCCTGCAATAGAAGATTTGTCCGAATGCTAGTACCTGAGCTGAGCAGCCGTCCCATCGGATGTCCAAGGACTAGGTGAGTTTCATTCGTGGCACCAACTGAGTCTGTCATCGCCCAACGGGTTGATCGCTGTGGATGTAATTTATTCAGTCGTTTGCGGCGACACAAATCGGTTTCTTACTTCTTTTTCATGTTTTCACAAAGCTCAAAAAAAATGTTTCCATTGGATTCAGACGGTCCTGCATGTCTGAGGTATGTGGACACTTGTCAGTCCGTGGGTGTCCCTCCGAGGCACGTTAGATCTAGTCCAGATAGTTTGTTGAATGACGTCATACACTGTGTATGTAAAGAGGCAATATGCTTAGATTCTGCGAAAGTGCTCAACACCTGATTCAGGCAGAGTGGCGTACACAAGGCACACAATGAAAATCTTGGCAAATTCCGTTGTGACTCAGAGTTTCATGGCTGAACCAATGACCAGACAACACCAATGGAATAGGAGGCAGCGCTGGTATATCTAAGTGCAGAGAGGTGTGATAATACGATAGCCGGAGGAGTAATCGCGTGAACGTATGCAGAGACAGGCTATTTCAGAGGCAGATGCAGTTGACGTAGGTCTAGCACTATAAGCATGCGCTAAATCTCGCTTACACGTTAGCACCCTAACACGCATACACACAAAAAACATCCACACCCATGCTCACACACATACTAACGCGCACACGCTAACCCGCACACACACACACACACACACACACACACACTACTACTACTACTATAGCATGACTGCCCATTGGGCAATGTCACCCCCGGAGGGGGCCAGAGTTTGGAGTGCACCGTCATTGGCAGGACTTCTGGTGCCTCGTCAAATCTTGCTGTCGTCGGAAACGTTTCGGGCAATGCATGCAGATCAGCGGCAGTGATTCCCTATCGGCTGCAGCAAGACGTTTTCCACGGTTGCAGTTATGGCGGTTAAAACCAGCCCGGGACTTGAAGCAGCGATTGCAGCGTTGACAATGCTGGAAGCAGCAACTAGCGAGAGACGCCGTCAATGCCGTATCTGCATGTTCAGGGAGTGCAGGCTGGCAGCGATGAACTGCAAGCCCACCCTTACTACGGAACCATCGGCAGCAACTGACGCACTGTGCTGAACCACGCTGTTGGTGGACGGGAAGTTGGCGCTCAGCCAAACACTTGTGCCGTGCCTTGTCTTGAGGACGAGAGAAAGCCCGGTTGCAAGATGAGCAGAGTACGGATTTCTCTACTGCCCGAGGAGGCTGAAAAACCAGAACCTGCTCTCGCCAAGCTGACCGGTCTTGTGCGCAATCAAACCAGTTTGGAATGGACTTCGTGTCAGTAGCCACAACGTCTCTCCACCTACGCCTGGGACCGCAGAAGGGGCGCGCAGCCAACAAACGACCAAACAACAGCTGCAATGGGACACGGTCCTCCGACATCCGAGCCACATGACCAAGCCACTCTAAACGACGATGGCGCATCTTAACAGAGAGTGGCACTGGGTCACCCCAGTGACGACGTAACTGCGCAGACGTGATGCGATCGGATTGCTGCTGACTGCGAGGGATGGCTAATATTGTGCGGATGCAGCGATGATGAAAGGCATCCAAACGTCTACTATCAGCTTTCAAGGGCGTCCAGCACTCACTGCCGTACAGCAAAATGGACAAGACACAGGCCACGTATAGCTTTCGCTTACTGACTAATGACAGCGAGCGATCCGACAAGACTGGAAGAAGAGCTCCAAAGGCTTTGGAAGCCTCAGCTATGCGGCGACTGACGTCAGTAGAGGAGCGGGCATCCGGTGTCACGACGGACCCCAGATAAATGAAAGACACACACACACACACACACACACATACACACACACACACACACACACACACACACACACACCCATACCCGCACACAGTAACACACCAACACACATGCACACACATACACATACACACCCGCCCACAATACCCTAACTTGCACGCAGACACACGCACACACAGACACCCACCCACACCCTAACTCGCACATGCACAAACACACGAGCGCACGCATATATACACACACCTATACACACACACACACACACATACACGCACATGTACACACGCACGCACACGCATACACCCTCATCTACGTTCGTATTACAAATCTAAGCGCACACAAATGCCCACAATCAAGCATCAAAACCAGTAGCGCTCATTGCTGTCTATGTTACTGGGGTGGCCAGCAGAAACTTACGCTGGTGAGGGCATTTTGGATACCAGCTCACTTCTCTTGTTTAGGGAGGTAGCCTTTGGAGCTTTCAGGATGTGGAACTGTCCGGTGAGGCATAGGCCACATTTCTTGCTGATAATACTGTAAGAAGGTGCTCTATCCTTGATCATCCATCTGATGTCGAATCCGCGGTTCTCGTTTTTAGGATCCTAGATGTGCTTGGACAACTTAGTTGATACGGCGTGTCTTTCATGGCGGAAGTCCGAAGAGTGTTTGTTGTAGCGCTGCTTGAATGTGGTAGTTGTCATGCCGACGTAGGTCTTTGCTTCGTTGGATGTTACGAGCGCCTCGTACAGGACATCGGACGACTGGCAGTCACCGTTGAGGGGGCACGATGCCTTCACCCGGCGGTTGCATGGCACAACTGGCGGTCGTAGGTGGAGTTTTGCAGCATTGTGTCCTTTCATAATCGACCCTACGTGTTTCATACAGCTGTAGCTTACTTCCGCCCTGTTCTGGTTAAACACCTTCTGTAGTGCCGACCCTTCAGGGAAGTGTTTCTTGATGAGGTATAGGAACTTTGAGCCAACGTTGGTTTTGACCGTGGTACTGCACGGCGGGGTAAACCAGGTGATGTCTCGGCTGCGCCCTTTTTCGCTTTTTTCTTCTTGTTGCTCGGTTCATACTTGTATGTCATGGTTTTAGGGTAGCCGCTTGAGGCTAGTGCGTCCTCGTATAAAGATTTAGCATCGTTGAACACTTCCTCATTGCATGAGATGCGTTGCAGCCTCTTGTTGATACCGTCTCAGCACCTGCGGTGGGTGACAGGACCGCACATCGACGTACAGGGGCAGGGGCGTACATAGGGCGGTTCCCGGGATGCCCGGGAACCAGTAGGCAGTAAAATAATTTCGATGTGGGTAGATCTACGGAGAATGTTTTGATCAAGGCCCAGCGTGCATGCAGTGCATGCATGCCTGCAGTTCGCCTGACCGTCCGAGGACGGTGACAAGGCAAGGTGTAAAAGTGCTGCTGAGGCATTTTTGTGACACAGCGTAGATCTACTGAACTTACTGGGTGCAACGAAGTCTCTACATACGAGTTACAGCGATTCCTCGATCTCAGAGTCATTTCCTTTGCAGTTTGTTTCGACAAAGTTGGTTACGTTTTTGACGATGCTTTCGCTTTATGGAAAAGAAAAATGAAGAGTCGACATCCAGAGGGCCAGCGCTCTATTCAGAGCTATTTTGAGCAGGAGGCAAAGCGTGTAGCCAGTGACGAAGGTCAAGCGATAGATGAGATTGCGGACGCACCTGACTTCCAAGTGGAGTCTGCAACGAGCAGCACAGAGGACGGAATCGTCGGCGAAGCTGTAGAGCGACCGTTGTTGGAAGCTGCTGGATCATCCAAGACTTACTTCAGTGACATTGGAGTGTGTTGGAAAGGATATTCTGAAAGTGTACCTCCACGGTGGAATCCCTGATTCCTCCGAAATTTGCCATACATGGAAAAGATTTCCGTCATTGACAATCATTGTGCGCCACTAGCTGCACTGAAGGCGAAGGATTTCGTTTCCTGTGCGTGTCCAGACGGGTGGCAAACAGCGCCGCTTTCAACTATCCTGGTTGGAGGAGTTTCCCTGGGTAGTCTTTTGACCGGCGTGCCATGGTGGCTTCTGCTTGCCCTGTGTAATGTTTGCTCCAGGTGATTCGAAGTTTGGGCAGCTTTACCGCAGTCCTCCCGAGAATATAACCCGACTCAAGACTGAGCGTGTAGATGTGCTTCAGCGACTCGTTTCACGGCATAACATGAAATCGTCCTGCTGAACAAAACATCCATAAAAAATGCCTTGGCAAAGTTCAGTCTTTTTAAATCAAATATGCGTAGCAGTGACATTATCCAGCAGTTTATGCAGAAACTCCATCGGATACGTATAAGAGCACTAGCCGTGTGGAATTATGTTGGTTGATCAGTTGGCATGGGAACCACTCCTAGAGGCGAGCGGTGTACGCCCCTGCAGGGGTGTACTGTTTGGTTTCCTGTACGACTGGGATGTTCCGGTGGCGAGATCCATGGTCACATCCAAGTAGTCGATGACTTTCTTTTTGGATTTCATTGTTATTTTAAGGCCGTGCGCTTGGAATATCTGTATGAGTTGTTTTCGCGTGCGGTCAGCATCCTGACCTGTAGCCTCCTTCATTATGGCTAGTCTGTCGTCATGGTAAAGACCCACGCACTGGTCAGCCAGGAGTGGACAGAGTTTGCTGAGGATGAAAGCCCCAACAAGCTCGCAGGCTTCTGCGCCGTCGTACGACCCCGTTGTGACGTCGAATGACCCGTCCTTCTTCATCCACGCTTTGCTGTCTTCGAACCACATTGACTTTCACGCGTGTAGTATCTTCTCAGCGTCCTTCTTGGATATTGAAACGTGCGTCCCGGCTTACGACAGAGCATCCAGCAGAAGGTCTTTCATTATGCTGGGGCAAAACTCGACGATGTTGAACATGACGAAGGTGTACCGCGGCTTATCTTCGATGCTCTTGGGCCACTCGATGACCGCTGACGTGTTCTGCCACAGATTATTACATACGCTGCTACGCATAGGGCCGATAACACCATCCAGTATGGATTTGCTTACGACGCCTATTTCGGACTTGGTGGGGTTAATCAGTCTGCATTGCAGCTTGTCATGGAAGTAGGCTTTATGATCTTTTTATGTGACGAACGCTTGTGCCTTGGCCAGACATTCCATTCGGCCCTCCAGATGCAGATGGGTAGCTATATCGCGGGCTAAGGCATTAATTGCCGTGTGTAGTCGGTGCCTGGGACGAGTTTGTACTGCTTCGTCACGTTGTCATGTAGTAACGTTTCGCACTGCGGGATTGATACTTCGTACAAATTTCTTGTCCTGGACGCTGGTACCACTATATCATCATACAAGAGTGGGCAAGACCTGATACCCCTTTTACGGGGTTTTGAGGCGGCGAAAACTCACATCACGTGGTGTGGTGTTCCCGTTGTACCTTTCCAGCACATTTTTAGTGAGCAGCGGAGTAATAAGATTAGCACTCCCTGACAGAAAATCACTGTGATTATGCAACTCCCCAGCATGATCATGGCAGATAGTCGGATTGTACGCATGCTATCCTTCGTTGTACGTAGGACGAAACAGAGCTGAAACACGTTATGTGAGTTTTCGCCGTCGGAGACCCCGTATGCAGCGTTGCACCGTCTTGAGAGCTTGTTTACTCTTCATGGTAGAACTAAGTGCATCTACTGTCCATTCCTGGAGTTCACTTTCTACATACACACACCGAGTATAGAAGCAGTCATTAAAAAAGCAATTTCCTGCTCCCATAGTTCAGATGGGTAGAGCATTGCGCATGACAAGCAAGGTCCCGTGTTCGAGTCCTGTTGGGTCCGGCGTTTTCTCTCTTTTCAGGCACCGACCGATCCTTTGAATTTTGAAGTTCTCCCAATCCTATGAAATGTAATCACCTTTTTTACCACTGGAAGTACGTTCCAGAAACTGACTGTGGTTGGTCCCCTGGGGGAAGGAAAAAGACCCAAGTGGTAGGGGCCGCCGGTCACAGAGCGGTTTTCAACTTACTTCACATCTGTAACAAGCACCTCAGGAATGTCGCACAATGCTAACCTGAGGAAATGTGACTATGCACAGTAATGTTCACGACACGACAGGACAGTGGTGATAAGTGAAAATCTGTGGGTGCACATCCAATGTATTTGCAGATTTGCGTGCTTCTCTTGCGACGAGTGTATACATGGTACATGGTGTGTGTGTATATATGTGCGTGTGCATGTGTGTGTGTGTGCACGTGTGTGTGTGTGTGTGTGTGTGTGCGTGTGTGTGTGTGTGTGTGTGTGTGCACGTGTGTGTGTGTGTGTGTGTGTGTGTGTGTGTGTGTGTGTGTGTGTGTGTGTGTGTGTGTGTGTGTGTGTGTGCATGTGCATGTGTGTGTAGGATAGCAAGATTGTATTCTCGTCAAGTCCTGCCGGGCACTGATGTGTGCCAGGTGGGACATTTTCATCAGCAGGAACTACCCACGCCACCAGTGATCGGTGATACTGTTGACAGCGATTGGGACATTGTTGTTCTTATCCAAAAGATGGATGGTGAGTCAGTTATGCATCATAATAAGTTTGGTCAAGCACTAGCAATATGTTAAACTCGGATGGTGAGCCAATTATAATATTATTATGGTGAAAAAGGAGAAGGACAAAATTTTACGAGTTATAACTAACTGTGCACCAACGTAACCAGATCTTATACAGTCAGCGAGTCAGTGGTGTCAGGTCGCTAAATGTCTCAGTACTCTGTCAGTTTTTTGCCATTTTGTCGCACTCGCTGACTGTATAAGATCTGGTTACGTTGGTTGACAGTTAGTCATACCTCGTAACATTTTGTCCTTCTCCTTTTTCACTACCAATATGCTAACCTGTCTACAAACCAAGGAACTCGCCTGGACACATTGCTGGTGAGCTCCACCCAGACTCTGGTTAGAATTGGTGAGTACCAGGGGGTGAGGCATGGTGCTTACGGAGGACCTGAGGTCACGCTTACAATGCCCCGTGTCACTTACAAAATGTCATAGATTATCTACAAGGACGCTCACAGCTGCAACTGGTAGGATGTTGTGGGATGTTAGCATAATGTGCAGATCACTCTAGCCTGTCCGGACAAGGTTTGTTGCGTGGTGATTGTTAACAAAGAGGGATTAGCTATATTTGTGTTTGTGTGTACGTGCTTGTCTGTCTGTCTGTGTGCGTGTGTGCGTGTGAGTCTCTGTGTGTGTATGTGTGTCTGTGTGCGCATAATATTGCCACATTCTACGCAGACAATCCCTTCCGTAATGATACGTTTGTCAGTAGCGTCCAGGTGTGGATGAACGATTTGGACCCGGATCGATTTCGCACCGTTGCACAGCGGAAGGGCTTGTTGGATAGCGACTCCGTTAGG
This sequence comes from Sycon ciliatum, assembly GCF_964019385.1. Taxonomy (NCBI): domain Eukaryota; kingdom Metazoa; phylum Porifera; class Calcarea; order Leucosolenida; family Sycettidae; genus Sycon; species Sycon ciliatum. The sequence goes on from NC_088655.1 coordinate 20,019,127, forward strand.
ACTCTAACACGAATATATAAGAATGAAGGACAGCTGCAGCACAACCAGAAGCTCATCAATATGCTCGTTGCCGGAGAGATGGATACATATCTGAAACTCTGTGACGCTGTCAAGGCGATGGGTTTTACCCCGCGCTACGATGAAATGATCAGCATTGTGAAAGACCGTCTTGAAGGTGAAGATACACTGTTTTCATGAGTTTAAGGTAGAGATACGAACTGGAAAAGTGTATAATATGTGTAATGTTATAAAGCTTAGAACCCTTTATATTGAATTTACTGAAGGAACATCGAAATCTGTTCAGAGGTCAAGCGGCCACGACGCGCTGGCCTTGCAGCCACGAGCACTGCTGGTCCATTTCTACAGTGTGTATATGAACTACAGTGTATGTAGGCGCTAAAAGCAGTAAGGGCACCAGCCCCTTCATCCCATCGGATTTCAATGTCCACGGCAGTGAATGGACGGTGAGCATGTGGACCCAGTAATTTGTAAACTGGACCAAAGCTTTGACGGAGTGCTCAAAATGCGAGAAGCACAGAAAACTGGGCACTATCTTATGTGACAAGTTTTAACAGGCAGTATTGAGATCTTTACACACACGAACGCACGCGGCACGGCACGCGCAAGCGCATGCATGCAAACACACACACACACACACACACACACACACACACACATACACATACACACACACACATACACACACACACACACAAACCCTCAGCAGGGGCGTCGGAAGGTATGTTAGGGTGGTACTGTGAGTCATCTGATGCACCCATTTACCTCTAGAGAATCCGTAAATACAATAATACAATACAATACAATTTACTCGTGGGGGGGGGGGGGGTGGCGGAGCGGAGAATTTTGGAAATTTAGAGTCCATATCAGTGCATTTTATTGATTCACAGGGTACCTGGGGCAAAAAGTGGTACGGTCAATACCGTAGTGACCGTACTGTGTCCGACTCCCCTCCTCAGCCCAGCTCATCGCAGAAGCGATGATAGCGAACAGCTATGTTAGACATAGGAATTTGTGCTGGGATAACACCATTCAATAGCCTGCAAGGCTGATGAATTGACCACCACTAATTTTAACCTGGTCTACACACACACACACACACACACACACACACACACACACACACACACACACACACACACACACCACCACCACCACCACCACCACCACCACCACAACCACCTCCACCACCACTATCCCCCCACATGCGCACTCCGTGTGTGTGTGTGTGTGTATATATATTATGTGTGCGTGTGTGTGTGTGTCTGTGTGTGTGTGTGTGCCACCTAGTTCGGTTGGTGGGTACACTTATGCCTGATTGTGTTGGGTCTGTTGCCAACAGGGCCGGCTGCTTGAAGGTGTATTGTTGTACCTGCCACACTTTGTTGGTTTAACCTCTTTAGCACGACGCTACCTGAGCGCGCCCCACGACAACACCTGTAAAAGTCGCATTTTTCCATGAAAGTACTAGCTGCTCAAGGATCGATAACTTTACCTTCCCTTGGACGAATTCCACGATCTTGAGCTTCCTGGAAAGGTCTTGAGACGAGTGACAAACTGGTGTCAAACCTAGCTCGGAGCGAAACCAAAACCCCGTGCTACAGTCTGGCAAACTTCATCCACGCGCTCGACAGACTTGAGCACGGCCAAGACTAACCAAGCTCAAATATTCAGCTGCCATTTCGGTCTCCTTGCTCGTATCGAGCTCAAATATTTTGTGAGGACTCACGGGATCCACTACCATCATTTGAATCTTGTTTCCATGGCAGCAGGTAGCGCACAAATGATCCATGATGGAAAATACGCGTTCTGCAGACTGCGCAAAAAAATCGAGTTGAAATTTGCCGTGTCGAGTCGCATATCTCAACAACCGATAGTCGCATCGCTTCGGCGATTGTTTCTATCGCCAGCTGAGAGTTTTCTCTTGCAGATACATGTTTCGATTGTGAGAATCGACCAAGTATTGAGTGAGTTACGATAGTTTGAACAAGTCACTATGGACTCAACACGGACCCCACGACTATGAGATGCAGGTTCACTGCACAGTGTACAGCGCGCGTCGTACTACTAGTACGACGGCCGTGGGGCATGCAACTCATGTGCGTCATACTAGTACGACGCTCGCGCTAAAGGGGTTAAGGGTTCGTATACTTTCTATTTCATGTATACATACCTGTTAACCATGGACTACTTCTGGCTAGATTAACTCCTGTGTAATCAATGGTGCTAGTGACGCTTAGATCAGATCCACTCTGATTTAGCCACCCACACTAGTAGCAAGTATTACTTTCACTGAGGGCAGGGGTAACTGCAGTTGGATCCCAGGACGGATACCCTGATGCCGTCAATCCTTTTTCTGCACCTTGTCCTCACCCACTTACTGAGGTGTGGTGAGCCCATAAGTGGGATCATTTTCAAGTCCACCAAGAGTTGTGGGATTTCAGGGGGTGTCGGCCGTTGGGTGGTTCATTAGCCAGTTGAGTCATCTTTCCAAGATTCCTTTTGAGTCTCTCTCCCCTCTCCCGGGGAGACCCACGCGACCAGTTTTGGCAGTGAGCAACAAGTACAAGTGTGTGTGTGTGTTTGAGAGAGAGAGAGAGAGAGAGAGATAGAGAGTGAGAGAGAGAGAGAAAGAGAGAGGCAGACAAACAAACAGACAGACAGACAGACAGACAGAGAGAGCGACAGGGACAGGGAGAGGGAGAGAGAGAGAGCGCTACTGCATTTCATTTTAAACAAACGTATCACTTTGAAAGTAAAAGTTCTAGTAGCTTCAGAGCTTTTGCTATTCTCGTTCTTCAATTAACCAGGTCGATCATGATGCGAGCTACTCAAGCTGATAAACATCTTTGCAGAACAATGTGTTTGTCATATACCAGCTATCCGTCAGGATTGCGGTTGACAGACTATTGTATCTACTGTCGTGTATTGATGTTGCCTTCAAGAAACCAGGCGTCCGGGAGATGACCTGGACCCCCGCAATGTGTACATCGACAGGCACAAGATTTCCGCAGCGTCAACCAGCCGAATCAACTACGTTCAAGCTGGAACTGGAGTAGCTGATAATATCGGTAAGCTTCGCTGGTGTCCTCTTGCCCACACTTAGTGCGAAAAGATGGGGTAGTATGGGAAGTGTGATACAGAACACGGCGGAGACTGCTTGCTAGGCAGACCAGACCAACTGGCATCCAGATAAGACACACACACACAGAGAGAGAGAGAGAGAGAGAGAGAGAGAGAGAGAGAGAGAGAGAGAGAGAGAGAGAGAGAGAGAAACTTACATTTTACAGTTTTTACCCCTGAAAGCAGGTGCATGATTTAACAAGCAGGTTGTCAGTCTAGATTTTATGTGCAGATGGAGAAAAATGCGCAGAATTTTTGTAATGAGATGAAAAGCAGAAATAATAAGAAATAATAAGAAAAGATGAAATGAAAGCCTGCTCACAACCCCGCCCAGCCCTGCGAACTGGGTATGGTGGATTAAGAACCCGGTTCAACGCTCGAGCAAGCGCTCTTCACTCAAGGTGTTCACAGCAACCGATAGGAACTCGTATGGGGAAATTATAGAAAAGAAATAATAAGATAAAGAGAATAAATTTCAACGCACCTCAATAAACGGAGCCCCACATACAGTACTTCAGAAAAGTGGATCTTCTGACCAGTGTTTTTGTTGACGACGCAACCAGATGATGTAGCTGCTTCGCAGAGACGTCTTACTGCACAAATTACGAATAAATTTTATTCTTCGATTAGAAAACCCAAGCGCTTTCAGAGCCCTCCGAAGAGAGTCCGGGATGAAACCACGCACACCTACCTCAACCGAAAAAGAAACGACCTGCCACCCGTTTGCTCGGCATTGATCGGCCAGATCCGCATACCGCCTGTTCTTCCGCGAGTTACTGACACTGAATCTGTCCTCAGCACAAACTGTCAACTCCATCCAGAATACAATCCTACGACTCGTAGAGTACAGAACTATATCTGGTCTTAGGGTGGTAAGTGCAACACAGCTAGGGAAAGAAATCTTTGCACTAACTGAGTCGACAAGAAGTTTCCAGTCTGAGGCCGCTGACAGGAGATCAGTCGTAACCAACTTTCGTCTGAGCTGAACGCGAACTGGCTTCTCTCCCGCCTTGCAAAACGAGATGAAGTCAAGCTCATTTGAATTTCCGGGTTGTACGGTGTTTGCAGCAGTGCGGATTCGAATCTCCTCACGCATGTTCCTGACGATGACCCCGAGTACGTTGTCGTGCCTCCAGGTGTAACGTCCGTGGTCCAGCGCTACGTGACAAGCGACAAGCACGTGGCGCGTAGTACAGGCCCAGGCACGGCACAAACTACAGTACGGTTCCACTACGGTCTTTCCCCAACGGCGTAGGTTCGCCGGAGAGAGAGAGAGAGAGAGAGAGAGAGAGAGAGAGAGGGGGGGAGAGAGGGAGAGAGGGAGACGGAGGGAGGGAGGGAGGGAGAGAGAGAGAGAGAGAGAGAGAGAGAGAGAGAGAGAGAGAGAGAGAGAGAGAGAGAGAGAGAGAGGCAGACAAGCAGACAGGCAGACAGACAGACAGAGAGAGAGAGAGAGCGACAGAGTCGGAGAGAGAGCCAGAGTGAGGGAGAGGGAAAGGAAAAAAAGAAGAGGGTCAGAGAGCGTGACAGAAAGAATGAGAGACGGTGATAGGCACAGAGAGACAGAGAGAGAGGGACAAAAAAACACAGTGAGAGAGAGACATAGAGAAAGGAAACTTGAGAGTGAGTTTTGGCTTGCGCTGTTTGATTGTTTTCTTGTTTGCAGAGGCTCTTCGAAACACAGCACAAGTAATTTCAAATCAGGGCCTCTTAACTCCGCCAAGCAGTGATGACAATGAAGAATTCGGTATTGAAGAAGGTAAAATAGGTCATTATTGTTATAACTGAAAGCCCAAGTTTAAAGGTCCTGCCTCTTTCGATTATTTTCATGCACTGATTCCCGCTTGTCCGACTTCCATAGAAGCGTGTTTAATAATTCAAAATAGATGCGAATAGCAATGCTAATATCCCGGACTTGATTGCAAGTGTGATTGTATGGGTGTTCCATGTGAATTGCATACGGGTGATTCTTGCTATTTTCACTTTCCGATCCTCATATCTCTTCGAAGCTTCCCAAGAAGCTCTCTCCGAAACTGATGTGACAGTGTACGTTGCTGAGGATTTTGACAAATCGATGAAGCAAGGCAGTAATGATGAAGGAGCCAAGGAAATCATCCGAACAACCCTGGAGGACATCGGGTACATCGACGAGAAGATCTTTTTTGACAAATTCCGCCCGTCCAAGGGGATAGTATACTCTGTTTCAGCGGAGAAAGGTGAGTAACACTCCGCCCCTGCTCCAGTCCAGGCGTGCAAGTCCAGAAGTTCCATTTAGCCAGGCTATGTCTGTGTGGCTAGCACAATTTGGAATGAGTTGATGACATCATTTCCTAGCATTTTTGTTGACCTCTAGTGAGTTCCTGTTAGAAAACTTTTAAAAGTCGCTGAGTGCTCGGTTGAAATATTTAGGAAAAAAATTGCACAGCCCTATTTTGAATGTCATCGAATGATGTGTTTCACCATGTACATTGGCTTCTGATTGATTTGATCGTCAGTTTTTTGCCAGCAGCTTTTTATAATGATGTGAAAACAACCCGTTGTTTGGCTTGTTTGCGCTTGTTGTTACCTCCAGTTCTCATCCGCATTGTCATCGACACTGTAGACAGTGAGTTCATACGCAACGCCATCATCAACAGACTGAAGCGGTTGACGCAGTCCAGGGGTAGGGTTGTGGTGATCTTCTCCGGGGACTACACGAGCATTGAAGTGTTCCTGCTGGTTCCCGGACGCTGTGCCATCGCTCTCCACTACACGGCGGTCGTGTTCCCTGGCATTCTGTCGGGCCTGGGCATCCTCGAGTGGAATCTGGTCGGCAGTCTGGACTTCTTCGACTTGCGTGTCAGTTCGGATGTGCCTTGGCTTGACAATACAGGTAGGGTGGGCTTTGCCGTATCACTCACTTTGGTGTTTTTTTAAGTTATCACTCACTTTGGTGAATTTGAATTTTCTCCGCTGGCTTTTCTCTTTCTGTATCAGCAAGCCAAGAAGAAAGAAGTCAGCGAAGAAAATTCAAATGGCAAGAAGAAGGAGGGGAATTTGAATTTTCTTCGCTGGATTCTTTCTCCTTGGCTTGCTGATAAAGAAGGAAAAAAGCCAGCGGAGAAAATTCAAATTATCACTCGGCTTAGCTATTTGTCTAGTCTGTAAAACGGTGGTCAAAGCACACCGAACCTCCAACGCTCCATCTAGCTGCAAGGGTTCTGTCGCATCTTGCAAGTTCAAAACAGTCTACAAAATTGTCTGCATACTGCCTGCGTACGCAGCAAAGTGAACCCTTGTTAAAAAGAGAATCCTCGTTGAGAAGAACACTGATAGAATAAACATTTGCTTAGAACTAGTACTGTATTCATAACTCTATTGGACGAATCACTGGATCCTGACTGTGTGCACAATATGGATAAGAAGAACTGCCTCTATTCCAAACTAATTATCATCGGTCCCTTTGTGTTCGGTCTGAGGAGGTTTTGCCAGAACTTTTCTTTATTTATGCTTTATTGTCACAGGTATACAGCCTGTCCGTCGCCTGTTCTCTGAATTGCTTTCGAGAGGGCTTACTGACACGGAGCTTCCGAATTTAGATCTTGCTCAACCCAAGCTCAAGTCCTTGGTAGAGAAACACGAGCATGACAATGAATTCATCGACTTTCTGGGAAAGTTCATCTTGAACGGTGAGTGCTTGGTGCCATTTTCCAGCTGTTGGCCAGGCACAGATCATGATGCGTGTATTGAGCAGTGGCCAGTTATCAACGCAGAGATCTCTTCTTTTGGTAGCATTACGAAATCTGTCTTACCTGACCAATGCAAGACATTTGGAGCACATTGATCCTTCGGCGGTTACAGCTGCAAAAAAAGAACTAATACCTTTTAACTTGCTCGTCTTCAGTTGATCTTCAGCAAGCTTATGAACTTATGACTGTGCCCCGAAGTCCTAACACACGACATTGTAATCTAACGATATAACTTTCAACATGAGAGCAGTGTGCAATGGCGTAGATTGTACCACCAACACCCCACACACAGCCACCTGGGTATGGTCGTGTGAGGTGTTGGACAGTGCAGATACCAATGTACTCATATGCATTACTCATACATTCCGTATTTAGGCATGAGCAATGGGCTTTTTGGCACCATATTTCAGAACTCAAGACCACAAAACTATTACTAGGATTGCAAACTTACAGGATTTGTGAATTTTATAGTGGGTTGCACATTTCATACCGTACTATCCGGAGTATAGGCCGCACTGGAGTATACGCCACATCCAGATTTTGTCACGAAATACAGACATTTATCTTATTGATCACCGATAATTTGATCATCGCAGTATAATAAGCGGCACCGACGTTTTTTGGGGGTGACTCTGCTGGTGTTTAAAGGGCCGCGTATACTCCGGAAAATAGGGCACTGCCAGGGGGCAGGTGTCGCGGGAAGAGGGAGCGCCGGTTTGGGAGTAACCCACTTTTCTCTGCAACATAGACGGTCATGGTAACATGCATGGCTGTGCTGCTGTCAATTGTTTTCTAGCCAGAACTGTAAGACAGGATAATATATTATTGACAGGTAAAGTTAGCGAGATGAGATGCTAACGGAAATTGCTGTCAAAACCGGCAAATGACTGCACGTGTACATAAAAATTATCGTTGGAATGCGCAACGTTCGTTGACATCAGTTGTCTAA
>NC_088655.1:20034444-20051444 GCF_964019385.1 Sycon ciliatum
GTAAAGACATAACCTGGGATTCAAACCCGCACTATCGCCCTGCATGCATCCCCAATACACTTCGCATACATACTAATTCTTCCAAGTTGCTTCACGTTATGATCTTGCATTTGAAAGCCCTATTTGAATATGCATTGTGGCCAGCCGTCTTTGATGGTACGGTACGGGACAGGTACGGTCGAGGAAAATACGACACCGACTACCGCCTTGATGACCAAGGCAAAAAAAGCATAAGGATGTTATAAATTTTTCAATTCTCCTATTTTTTAGGCATAACCTGGGATTCGAACCCGCACTATCGCCCTACATGCATTCCCCCATACACTTCGCATTCATACTCATTCTTCCAAGTTACCGTACTTCACGTTATGATCTTGCGTTTGAAAGCCCTATTTGAATATTGCGGCCAGCTGTATGTGGCCAGCTGTGTTTGATGGTACGGTACGGTACGGGACAGATACGGGATAGCGCCAGGCGTGACACAAACACACAAACAAACACACAAATACCAAATTAAAGCTGTGTGGACCCTGGCTAGCGCCAGACGTTACTGAAGTAACGTCTTCTGCATAGCTACGGGAATAATTATTCTTTTATGCTTGAAGATGTGTAAATTTATGATAAGAGTACCCAGCAGCATTCGGCCGTGTACAGATAATTTTTTTATCTACCACCAAACCACAACTGCGCTCTCCGGCCGACCTCGACCCGTTGCCACAGCACACCAAGAGCAAAGCGATACTTCTTTTGGTACTCAGTTCCTTCATACAGCTGTTTCGATTCAAGACAAGATCACGTCAATGAAAGTTGATATTGCTGAATGGCTACGTCGGCCGGAGAGCACAGTTCTGGTGTGGTCGATGTAATTTATTTTTTTAATGAAAATTAATATTCTTTATCCTCATAGAATGAATTTAAATGATGTCTATTGATTGGTACATTTGGAGATGTGTTCCAGCTACTGTAAGTCAACAAATACCCGGCGTGATACTGCTGTCAAACAGAAAACACCAAAAGCACTCGGTTGTTTCATTCCTTGACGGAAAGAACCGATTGCATTGTTGTCGTCAAATTAGCTACAACTTAGAACTGTGCAGGGTAAAAACCAACAGTTACTAGACAATGCCTTGACTCACTGTGCTCCACAGCTTCAGTTTCGCCAGGCAGTAAGCAAACATGGTGACGTGGGGAAGACAAAATGAGAAGAGGGGGCAGAAAATCTCTCAAGGATAGATGTCAAGATGCTGATCTGCATGGAGAGAGTGAGAGGGAGGAACTAAAATGAATGAAAGTGCCACTAGCTCATCTCACCAAGGCCACTATCAAGATCGAAATTCGAAACAAAATAATACAAACGAGGAAAACATGAAAAGGATAGATAACGAAGACGACCAAAATTCTGGCAAAACAAAAATACTTTAGGAGGGCTGTTGAAATTTGATAACAGCACCGCTCCACGATCATCAAGATAAGTGCCTGCTATATTCAGTTCGACCTAAAGGGTTTGTAGCTAACAAGAAAAAGAACTGTTTTTTAGTCCATGGCTGTAAGTCCTGTGGTATATGTGATGGGAGCGGACGCACACACACACACACACACACACACACACACACACACACACACACACACACACACACGCACACACACACAAACACCCCCCCCCCCCCACACACACACACACTCCTAGGCAAAACGACCGCGGGGATTGGGCAACGAGCGCGGCGGAGGCCACTGGCGTCGGGAAGAGCTCGGCGAATCCGTGTCAAACGAGTCCTGGTCGAATTCCGGCGGTGGTGGAGGTAATCCTGGCATGAAGTCCCCCGCCGGCAGTGACCCGGGCAGGGACGGTAGCTGTGTGGGCGGACGTTGGCGTGGTAATGCCGGAGCGGATACTGGCGTGGGCGGGGAAGGAAAGGCACGAGAGGATGGCGATTGGCCATGCCCGTGCACAGCACCACCGTGCATACCACCACCTCCACCACCATGCATAGCACCACCATGCATAGCACCACCATGCATAGCACCACCATGCATACCACTACCACCACCACCACCACTACTGCTGGGCAGGCGTGCCGCCGAACTGATTCCGCCGCTCGAAGGAAGTCTGCCGCCGCCACCGCTGCTTGGCGCCGTGTTATGATTGCGAGTGACGGGCGGTGGTGTGGGCTTGCTGGGCGCGTGGTCAATGGGCGGTAGATGTCGTGTAAACTGAGGGGAATCCCCTCCCGAGGTCGAGCCGGGCGACTCCCATGAGTTGGCTTGGCGGACCGGCGGCCGGGGACTATTGGGAACGTGAGGGTGGTGGTGTGAGGACGATGACGACAATGACGACGACGAGGGTAGAGAGAAAGGAGGGTTGGAGCCGCTACTGCCGTTGCCGCTATCGCTCGTGTCCTCACTGCGGTGCCGGAAGGGAGGCGTCGACAGGGATGGCTGTACAATGGCGGAATGAGAGTACGGGCCGGACTTGGACGGCGGAGGCAGAGCTGTCGGCATGAAAAGGCAAAGAACGCAGAGAGAAACAAGTAAGTTATTCAGTTGTAAATTGTTATGTCGTCCTCGGCCCCCCCCCCCCCCCTCGCCTCTTCTACGCACCGCCTTTCACTGTGCACCGTTCACCTGATAGACGTGATATTAGCAATCTGGTCATTGAACATCTTGATGATGGTGCCCTATGCTATGACAACTACAGTGCTGGCAACTGAAATCCGACCCCTTTAGCATCTCGTACAAATCGCTAACGCGACTAGCGCACCGCTAGGGGGGGGGGGGGGGGGTCGGATTTCAGTTGCCAGCAATGTACATTCATCCTGCCACTCCCCATCCAGGTATAAATGTGTGCATGTGTATGTGTGCGTGTTCGTTTGTGCGCGCACGTGTGTGTGTGTGTTTATGTGTGTGCACGCATTTCCGTGCGTTCGTGAGTGCATGTGTGTGTGTGTGTGTGTGTGTGTGTGTCCCAGCGCAAGTGCATGGCTTCTGCCGTAGCATTGCTATCATCGCCTCCGGCGATGGGCGTCAAAAGGTCAAAGGTGTGTGTGTGTGTGTGTGTGTGTGTGTGTGTGTGTGTGTGTGTGTGTGTGTGTGTGGACAAGTGACAAGATCTTCACATATCGTGTCGTAACTCACGTGGAAACGACGGCGGCAGCGTCCCAACGTCCGTTCTCGGTGGCGGCATGGGCTGCGATGGCTCCAGGGGCAGAGTACGCGAGTCACTGGGTCCCGAGCGTCGCGGCTGCTTCCTGTCAATCTGCGGCAGGCGGGTGCTCTTCTTCCTCTGCGGTGGAAGGCGTTGCTTTCCGCCGTTGATGTCGGCTTTCAGGTCCGACGGCAGTTCCGGACGCCGGCCCGGTGGAGGGGCCTGCGCGCGCCCGCTGTTGGGGCTGGACGGGGGCAGCCGTGTGGGCATGGGTGGCTTGACGTCGCAGGCGTGCCGCACCAGATAGCTGCACTTGCTGGAGGGCATGCGCTCCACCTGCGCCGCGCCCAGCATGCACTCAAGCATAGCCTGCACCTGCGACAGGACGCGGTTGACGTTCTCCTGTGTGGTGCGCAGGAACACCTCGTCGTGCGGCGCCGCGCAGGACGAGCACAGCAGGAAGTAGATGGTGATGTGATCGCGCTCGGCGCCAAACTCCCTCAGGTGCAGCAGGTTGTGCGCCTTCCCGGTGGCGTCGTGCGAGCTCACCAGCGGGTCGATGATCAGCATGTGACACGTGGCCACGTTGACGTCCAGCAGTACGTCTTGGTCGTGGTTACTGTCGTCAAGACGACGCTGACAGCTGAACCAGTTCCCTGGGCGGGTAGTAACAAAGCATACACGCGCGTGTGTTATTCATGAAGGGCAATGAAAACAAATCTGAGAATATCGCCCGTCTGAAGCACACGGATACGGATGAGAAGCACACGGATACGGATGAGAAGCACACGGATACGGATGAGAAGCACACGGATACGGATGAGAAGCACACGGATATGGATGAGAAGCACACGGATACGGATGAGAAGCACACGGATATGGATGAGAAGCACACGGATATGGATGAGAAGTACTCAAGGTTTACATGATTGAAATAGCAGTGAAATAAAAACAAAATTATCGTGTCCGTTCTCGAAGGGAACTCACGACGGCCGCTAACACCCGGTAAACCCTTGCGGCAGATGCAGCGCCTAACGGCGGGGTGAGTGGATAAGTCTCACAACCACTGGCACAAGTGATGAGAAACCCCATTAGCAGTTAACCACCCCGTGAAATCGAAGTCGCAGGCAGCACACACGCCCGTGAACAAACAGAAAAGGCACAAACCGACACACCGACACTTGCATGTGCTCACTGCCCAACTATGGGCATGTGCATCTGCTCGTAAGACGGGAGAGACGTTTTACAGGAATCTTGGAAAGATGACTCAATTGGCTATTGAACTTCCCAGTGACTGGCACAACTGAAATCAGCATACTCTGAGTGGACTCTGAGCGGACTTAGTAGTGATTCCCCCCTTCCCCCTATGCATTCACCACATCATGCTTTAAGTTAACCCTTTAGTGGCGACAGGTCGATTCACACCTGTGCGGGCAGTGAACACTAAAATATGTATTACAGAGCCAGCCTGGTACATATTAGGCGCCAGGTTTCGTTGACAGAGACACCTCAGTGGCCGACCTATCGATACCAATAGAGAAGGTAACGGGGTTGCATTTTGAATATTCAGACACAATGGTGCACGTCATGGCGTGCAGTACAAGCTCAGGCGGGAACCAAAGGGTTAAGTGGCTGCGAACAAAGGGCAGAAACGCATTCATACCATCAACGTATCTGTGGGGGGGGGGGGGGGGGGAGGGGAGGGGTGCTAAAAGACCACCCCTCACATACATTGAGTTAGACAGGCAAAGGGTTAATAAGCGGCTGCGAACAAAGGGCAGAAACGCATTCACACCATCAAGGTATCTGTGATTAACTGCAAATACCCATGACCAAAGTGAAGGTAATACTTGCTACAAGTGCTACAAACGGTAAGAGTGTCTCTGATAACATGCTTCACTGGCACCATACGTGACACAAGTGCCAATCTAGCCAGAAATAGCTGATTGGCGAACAAATTATGTTCACTAGAGTTAGACGCTGTGGAGAGCCTGAACCCAACACAGGTGCCTGGTGCAACACTACACCTTCAAGCGACCTTGCTTGATGGGAACATGCCCCACCACTATTAGGCATAGGTGCACACACCAAGTGAAGTAACTGACACACACGCACATATGCACACGCAATTTTACGTCCCCCACACACGCGAATACACAAATGTACCCCTTGCCCCCCCCCCCCCCCCACACACACACACACAGAAATGTACGTCCACCCCTCCACCCCCCCCCCCCCTCCCACCCATCCACACCCACACACCCATCCACACCCCCCCCCCCACACACACACACCCATCCCCCCCCCCACCCACACACACCCACACACCCATCCACACACACCCATCCACCCACCCCCCCCCCCCCCCACACACCCCCACCCACCCATCCACACACACACACACACACACAATCCGCCATAGCACTCACGGTCGGTGTAGATGAGCTGTTTTAACTTTGACATCCACTGCTCAAGTTGGAACAGAGACGGAATCTTCATCGTGTAGTCACGGTCGGCTTCGCTCTGGGAGAGCAGGGTCAGCGATAGAATGTATTCCCGGTTGTTTTTGGAAACTGCTTCACCGTTTGCCTGGCGCAGATACGACGTGTTGATCCGAGTGCTGTCTTTGTACAGCGGTATGGTCTCTTTCACTTTCTTGTGATCGTTTTGCTTACAGATGTTGAGGCAGGGAAGGTCTGCGACACAAACACCAACAATAATACCGTATGCAGTCAGACCTCGCTTATCCGGTCCTCTCTTATCCGGATCCCTCGCCATCTGGAAGAAAATCGCTGGTTACAGACGTACATCATACGTGATGCATCTAACAAAACCGGTGCTCGATTATCCGGTTCCCTCGCCTATCCGGAATTGTTTGTGGAAAAGGATGTGTGCGGTTAAGCAGGGTCTGACTATCACGACTTTAAAAAGGATTGGGAGAACTTCAGATTTCAAAGAATCAGCCGGGGAAGTGAACTGCCTGGAGAAAGAGAAAAAATGCCAGACCCACAATTGCTCATGACAAGCAAGATTTCGGGTTCGAGTCCTGGTGGGTCTGGGATTTTTTTTCTCTTTCCAGGCAGTTCACTTCCCTGACTGATTCTTTGAAATATCATTATTTATACGGCAAGCCGCTTATGTACAACGCCAAGGGAGATGTTAATACAGTCAGACCTCGCTTAATCGCACACATCCGTTTTCCACAAAAAATATCCGGATAGGTGAGGGAACCGGATAATCGAGCACACACACTGTGTGTGTGCATGCCATATGCTGTAAATAGGTTACAGCGATTTTCTTCCGGATGGTGAGGGATCCGGATAAAAGAGGACCGGATAAGCGAGGTCTGAGTGTACCAAATAAATTTTGTTTTACGGAAAGCCACGCTCGTAATGAATGCTGCATGAATGATGGGTATACATCAACAAAAAGCGTAAAAAGAAGAAGATAAATAGGAATTGCTTAGAGAAGTGGAGAAAGAGAGAGAGAGAGAGAGAGAGAGAGAGAGAGAGAGAGAGAGAGAGAGAGAGAGAGAGAGAGAGAGAGAGAGAAACAGAGAAACAGAGAGAGAGAGAGAGAGAGAGAGAGAGAGAGAGAGAAGAGAGAGAGAGAGAGAGAGAGAGAGAGAGAGAGAGAGAGCGAGAGAGTGAGAGAGCGAGACGTGGACTCAATTGCAATTCTGACTTACTTGTGTCTGTTCGTACAACAAGCTGTAGCCATCTCTGCCTGCTTCTGGTTGAGCGGAGTCCTCTACTCTGCATAACAGAACGCATGGCAAGAACACCACATACATGTCCACAAAATAATGATGGACTTCAGCTCACCAGCACAGTGATTTTATGTAGGTATGTGGCTTGAGCAGGGTGTATCTGCACGTTTAGGAGAGATAGGGGGGGGGGGGGTTGCGAGGAAAGGTACCCCTCTTCAAGCCAGCCCACCTGCTATGCACACACTCACGCATGCACACATGTACACGTGCTCGCACACACACACACACACACAAACACACATGTGCACAGATGCCCAACTGAAAACCCACGCACATTATATTACCATATATGGACATACACACATGTGGGTACAAGGTGGAGGGGGAGGGGGAGGGGGGGGGGGGGGAGGGCAATGAAAATATTGATGCAATTCTATACATTCAACTATCACTTCTACAGGCAGCATACTACACAGTCCAAAGTACAATAAATATCTTTGGGTTCTTGAAGCACACGGTGTGAGCAGAACTGTAATGTTTGCTAGTCATTACTAACCCTGCTTGTTATGGTGACGTCGCTCTCATGCACAATGGATGTAGCCATCACCCACACAGTGCTCTGATCTGAAGGAAAGGAAGACAGGCACAACATGGACCGCATGCATGCACACACACGCATGCCCACACAAACACAAATACACACACACACACACACACACACACACGCACACACAACGCACATGTTGACACATAAGCACAAAATGAATGGATATGATGACAAATGGAAACAGGGAGCTGCACCCTGAAAGACATGGATCAGGACTTCACCATCACACACTTGATATTCATCAAAATAACTTGATGGTACAGTCAGACCTTGCATAACCACACATACCCCCCCCCCCCCCCACCCTGTGTGCTCCCCAACGCATTCACCCTGAACAACTTTTACATTCCACTACTTTCACTTTAGCTCATACATGTACATGTACACCCTTCAAAGCGGTGAACCCCTTGATAGGCTACAAGCCTCTGGGTCATCCTAATAAAGATATTATTATTATTATTATTATAACCATAACATAAAGTGTTCCACCAAAGTATCCAGATGGCCGAGGGAACCGGGTAATCGAAAAAATCGGTGACCAGCGTTTTCTTGCGGATGGCGAGAGATCCGGAAAAAAAGGGGACCGGATAAGCGAGGTCTGACTGTAATGAGATACTTTTAGCTTAACATCATTCAATGATGGCAGGCGTATAGAGAGGGAAGTTGCTCTTTCACTCTGTTTTGTCGTAGGGTAGAAGTATCTCATTCGCTCAAGTACAAACTTCCCAGACTGAACTTGATATAGAGTAAAACCAAGAGTAGATAAACAAGAGTGTGCAACTCCGGATCTCTCCTGCACAATCTGCGCCCACGGCGGAATTTTTTGTTTACGTCACCTTTTTTCAGAGAAACGCGGATTCTGCCGCAGAGCAGTGTGAGAGCACGTGCTGGGCACCGACCTTGCAGCTTGTATACATACATATATATGTAGTGTAAAGCCGGCCAAGTGCACGAGGGAAAACTCTCCAAAAGGCTCGCAGCGCGTGCGTCGTCGAAAAGATTACGTCAACAAAAAATTCCGCCGTGGGCCAACCCATCCGCGAGTTGCACACTCTTGTTTATCTACTCTTGGTAAAACATGTCAAGGCAAACACTCGGATAAGACGACCACCTGTCACAGAAGACCATTGCAAGCAGCACCAAGGGATGCTCTTTCCGGCCATGGATAAGGAGATCGCCTGGTAAGAGAGACCACGTGTTGAACGTCCTTTGAGCGGTCGTCTTCGACAGGTTTCACTGTATTTGAATGCAGCCATAAGTTAGTACTAGGGGCTTGTCGTTGGTTAATGACAATAGCTTTACAAGTGAAGTGTATATGTATATGCCCATTACAAGTACACTGCCACTGTCCAAACCAGCTTTGTTGTCTATCAATGTGTCGATGTTTGTCCCCGGTGACGGCAAAGTGTCGACATGTTGCAATTGCTAGTATGAAACTGGTTTGGAACGGATTTCTGTGTCCTTTGGAAGTGGTTTATCTACCTTCACCTGACAACCACAATGGATTGCATTACCATCGCCCTGACCAGCATCAGCACTTGGATAAAGCGTCAGCTCAAGCAACAGTACCAGCACTAGCACTACACGCAGAAAGAGCCAGCTCAAGCAGCGGTACCAGCACCAGCACCAGGACCAATTTGATTTCTTTGCCAGTAACATCAGCGATACACGAATAGCATCAAAACCATCTCACAGCTATCATCATCACTAA
Organism: Sycon ciliatum; assembly: GCF_964019385.1. Lineage (NCBI taxonomy): Eukaryota > Metazoa > Porifera > Calcarea > Leucosolenida > Sycettidae > Sycon > Sycon ciliatum. The sequence goes on from NC_088655.1 coordinate 20,043,614, forward strand.
CACAAGCAACCACCACAGCACCAACACACACACACACACACACACGCGCGTGCGCGCGCACACACACGCACACACTGTATTGTACTGTACTTGCTCAATGCCAAAATTGGTCACGTGGGTCTCCCCGGGAGAGGGGAGAGAGGAACTCAAAAAGAATCTTGGAAAGAGGACTCAACTGGCTATTGAACCGCCCAACGGCCGACACCCCCTGAAATCCCCAAACCAGGGGCGTCGCACACGGTACGGTCACTACGGTATTGACCGTATCACTATTTGCCCTAAGTACCCCGTGAATAAATAAAATGCACTGATATGGGCTCTAAATTTCCAAATTTTTCTGCTCAGCCATCCCCTGCTCCCCCTCCCCCCCCCCCCCCACGAGTAAATAATAATCATTATTGTACTTCAGATGGCTGACCGTACCACACTAATATACCTTCCGACACCCCTGCAAACTATGGGTGGACTTGAAAATGATCCCACTTACGGGCTTACCACACCTCAGTAAGTGGGTGAAGACAAGGCGCAAAAAATGGATTAACGGCATCAGGTTATCCGTCCTGGGATCCAACTGCAGTTACCCCTGCCCCCAGTGAAGGTAATACTTGGTACTAGTGTGGGTGGCTAAATCAGAGTGGATCTGATATAAGCTTCACTAGCACCAGTGATTACACAAGAGTTAATCTAGCCAAAAGCAGTCCAGGGTCAACGGGTATGTATACTTCAAATAGAAAGTATATGAAACCTGCAACCAACAAAGATGGCAGGTGCAACAATACACCTTCAAGCAGCCGAGCCTGTTGGCAACAGACCCAACACAATCTGGCATATGTGTACCCACCAACCGTACTAGCTGGCACACACACACACATACACACATGGCCTCCAGTAGGGACTACAGTAGAGGCGGCAGGAGCCACAGGAGTGGCAGGAGCAGAAACACCCTGATAACCGGAGCGGCTCCAGCAACAACCACAGGTGCGGCGGCAACAAAACCCCACAACCGATGGCAGCAGCAGCAGAAACTTCAGGAGGAGCAGCTGTGGAATGACAGCAGTAACAACCAGAGCGGTGGCACCAGCAGCAGCAGTAACAGAAACACTCACACGATCGGTAGCAACAGCAGTAGCAGCAACAGCATCTGCTGCTGCAGGAATGGTGGCACCAGCAGCAGCAGCAACAGAAACACTCACACGATCGGTAGCAACAGCATCTGCTGCTGCAGGAGTGGTGGCACCAGCAGCAGCAGCAGCAGTAACAGAAACACTCACACGATCGGTGGCAACAGCAGTAGCAGCAACAGCATCTGCTGCTGCAGGAGTGGTGGCACCAGCAGCAGCAGCAACAGAAACACTCACTCGATCGGTAGCAACAGCAGTAGCAGCAACAGCATCTGCTGCTGCAGGAGTGGTGGCACCAGCAGCAGCAGCAGCAGCAGCAGCAGCAGCAACAGAAACACTCACTCGATCGGTAGCAACAGCAGTAGCAGCAACAGCATCTGCTGCTGCAGGAGCGGTAGCACTAGCAGCAGCAGCACACTAGCAGCAGTAACAGAAACACTCACTCGATCGGTAGCAATAGCAGTAGCAGCAACAGCATCTGCTGCTGCAGGAGCGGTGGCACCAGCAGCAGCAGCAACAGAAACACTCACACGATCGGTAGCAACAGCAGTAACAGCAACAGCATCTGCTGCTGCAGGAGAATTGGCACCAGCAGCACCACCCCCAAAACTGGCAAATCTTGCACCTCAAGTACACCATCACACCTGCACCAGCAGCAGCATGCCAGTAGCAGTACACCAGGACAGGCAGTCTCCCTTCACTACTACACTAGCACAGGCACTCTCCCTTCACTACTAAACTAGCATTGGTCCACCTTTATGACAAATACCAATGAGCCAAAACAAGACTAGCACACGGCATCACCACCACCCCCCCCCCCCCCCACACACACACACACTCGTAGTAGATAAACAGCAAGTGTCAAAGCACATACATACACACACACACACACACACACACACACACACACACACACACTCGCGCACACGCACGCACACACGCACTCTCTCTCTCACACACACACACTCGCGTACTCGCACGCACACACACACACACACACACACACACACACACACACACAGACATTTGCCACGTCATGATTTACAGGGAAGAGTTTGGTTTGCATCTTCTCACCAAAATGCACCTGTTCCTTTCCAGTGCCTGCCCATATTTAGACTCAACCCTGGGGATGAAAACATTCCACAATGGGCGATGCAGATTTTAATCAAATGGTTTCTGCCGATGCATTGTTGTAATTATCCATGGGTTCAATCATGCTTCTTTGCCTGACGCATATGGGGATTTTCTGCATTGCTATACTGTATCGGCACTCCAGAGGCGCAGCATCATTTCTATTTCGTGTCCTTGGGGCCTAACCGACTTGTGGCCGAACTCGAAAGCTCTGCACATTGCCACGTGTCCCCTCCCATGCACCCTGACCAGTTTTTAACAACATGTCAACGCTAGAAGAACACAATTGTGTCTCACAACCACCTCGCCCTCGCCGAGCTTGCCACTCTGGTATCCCAGGCATGGTGGTGGTGGCCTGTCACAAGCGAAAACTTCCTAAGCTGGTTGTGTGTTCTCAACACAATACATGTAAGTGTATAGTCTGGTGTAACGCGGACATTCAAGCTTCACCTTGCTTTTCTCACTATGTGCCATGTTTGCATGGATCACAAGATATTCTTCATCCCGAATGGTTCACACTTGCTTCACACTTGCTTCCACACAAAATAGAAACTCCAACCTCGCAGTCTGCTCTAGTTTGGTATGCAGATAAATACTCCGCAGAATGAATAAAGATACACAAAATTATGGGTACTCCTAGGCATTTCCTTGTATCCTAAGTTATAGGCCAAGCACTGACAATCAGACTTTCTTCAAGGTTTTCGAGCAAAGATACTTCTGACCCCGAGGGTGGATTGGGGGCTTTGCTTGCCTCCCCAATGCACAAACCTTGCTGCAAGGCTCGCGCAGTAAGTTCGACAGGACTAACACAGCAAAGATCCGTGTTGATGGCAGCGCCCACGTGCTATGCCCGAATCATGTCTCTGAAAGCTGTGTGCGAACCGGCCAAGTGGGCAGCGAGTGTGAATCCTATAACTCCGCGCGGAGAAAAGCTCTCTGGCAAGCACCACCAGAACTGCACAAGCGGCCGAGTAGCGTTGGGTATGGCAATGGTCAACGCACTGCCATGTGGCACCAACATTACAATCTACATTGTGGTCTCATGTTCGAGACATCTGCATTTCTGGCGTCTGGGACTTACAACTGCGATAGCATGACATGCGATATGCTATGGAGACAATTTCATTCGAGCGCAGGTCTTTGAATGGTCATGAGAGTCATTGCACTCGATGCGTTGGCATCATCGACGCAAACACAAACGCAGGCTGACACACACAGTGAGCACAAAACGCGTACCGTCGTAATGACCCTGGCAGCCTAACAGACAGCAGCATTGTACTATATTCAGTAAGCAGTTACGCGCCCCAATAGTAATGTTTTCACGTACCTCAATTATTTGAACGAACGTAGCGTTTGCAGTACCTCACCATGCAAGTCCTGTCCAGCACCGTCCTGCTCACCACTAAGCGTGATGCTTGGAGTAGATCGGCCAACTCCAGCAAACCCTGGCACCAGTCCAGAGGGCTAGCTGGGAATCTTGCCTTCGCCTCGGTCCAAACCACCACCACAGTTGCCAGCCAACACACAACACCAGTATTGTGATCGCTACGTGGTCTCTGCCCACTCACTTCACTTCCCTAGCCGAAACGATCGAGCTCGAAATTTTCAAAAGACAGAGATTGGTCTGGAACGGTCCGTAGCAGTATCAGTGTGCAACGGGTCAATGGAGGTTGGCAAAGCTTGGAAACGGCAGTGCAGCCACGCGCCAACTGTGACCTCTTGGCCGCGAGTACAGCTCCAGGACGTGGACAGGTGTTTAGAGTCTGCGTTTTCTCCAGCTCAAACCAGGATCCAGGATTCGTCAGCGTGGCACGAGCGCGAGCGAGCACTCGGGCGTGAATGACCGCGTACTCTGCTGCTTCTGCTTCGCGACTGCTTCTGCTTCGTGCTCTGGCATGTACATCACGGTACATGGCCATATGGATGTAGTACGCCTTGCTCTGTCCGGAAGGAATCACCAGGAATAATTTGTTTGCACTGTGATCAACGTGTGATCGCGGGGTATTTTTTCTCCACATTCTTGACAGCAAACCACCATGAGTCCAAGACCATGTACCAAAGATTTACATGTACTGCTACATGTAGTACTACTGGAGTCTGGAGTCTTTCTGTGCAGATCAAGGAAATGCACGGTCGGACGATACTATTACTTGACATGGTTAGCATTTTACCGTTCACACTATTTTCGGCGGTAGGCCTGCACCGTTTTTTGTGTGTGTAGACATGGCATTTTACAGTTCACGCGCTAGATCCAACGGTACTCGTATCCCAAACCCAAAATACCGTCGGTTTGGTACCGTTTCGACGATAGAAAGCTCTTTTTAGCGGGAGAACGAAACGGTAAGATTCCAACTAGGGTTACCTCACACGTCTATCGTTGCGTCAGGAGTCAGGACTCAGAAGCCGAACTGCTAACCGTGTCTCGAAAACACATCAAAAACAGTAGACTCGCCCTCTACACGCCGACCGTCGAAATAGCGTGAACGGTAAAATGCTAACCATGTCTATGTACTAGTCGATAGCGTAGATTTCTACACCTCCTTGCTACGCAGTTACCATGGTTACGTAAGTACCGGTACGCGAAGGACTAAAGCGGGACCGTCACTTAATTTTTGCCGACTACCCGCCAAAAAAAACCTTTTCGTTTCACGTGTCAGACACGTCCGCGAGCGCGTACGATCGACTCGCGCCGAGTCGCGCGCGCCCGCGCTACCTTTCACGTCAGGCTATCTGTTCTCGCCACATGGCTGGATAGCGCGTACATGCAAACATGATTGAAGACTTGCAAAATCAATTTTTTTCCAAGTCCAGGCGCTAGGCCTAGGCAGCACTAATCAGTCTAATGCCTAATGCCCAGGCAGCTGACTTTATTTTCGGAGAAACACTACTCATTGTAGTAAAAAGTAACAATGAATAGCGATATCATCTAGGAAGGATCGCTACCCTAACGCGAAGGAAAGGCCTTGCGCGGCTGCTCTACGAAGTGTTGAAGAAAGACTCATCAAAGTTTAACAGTTGGTGGACGAACAACTCGCTGGCGCCGGAAAACTTGGCCCCCAACGATGGTATTTGGTGAATCATCAAGCATGATGTCTTGTAGCAGTGTTCACCGAGGAAGGAGAACGCTCTAGTCGCTGCTGTTGTCCGTTTCATCCACGTTGGGCGTTAGCTGCAGCCAGCGCCCCGTGGCTGCTTGACTTCTCAATCGATATAAATATTCACAACAGTAAGACTCTGTGATCAATCAGAGCTGTGCTTCGAAGTAGTCACAAATGCCCCATGATCAGTCACAAAACAAAACTCGGCAACCAGTCACAGCTTCCACGGTGCCCCAAGACCAGTCACCAGAAATGACCGTAGTAAATCTGCAGGGAGTTTCATAATCTGTTCATTGCAGAGTCCACTATGCTATGATTCAAGAGGGGGGTAGCGTTCCTGCGGATGCGGAAAACTTGGCTGGAGCCCGAGTGTCACGTGAACCCTGATTTTTAAGACTTATTATTTGTTTTTCGATGAGCCTATTATACGCGATACAGGCTCAGAACACACTTTTCGTCTAGTTGGCATATCAGGGATATAGGGCGGAGCAGCCCATATCCCCAATTATGACACGCGAGTAATAGTGAACTACGATTGGCGTATTGTGCTGGACTGACTGCGGTAATGTAAAGCTAAAATAAAGCAGTCAGTTTGCCCTTAGCATGGCCTTGTCATGAGGGTGCCACATCCGTGGAAAGACAACATGCCGGCTAATCTCCCTGAGAAGTTGAGTGGTTATCAGCAGGCGATAACGCTGTGTCGATGATGACCTGTTGATGCCCGACAGGAACCTTGCGAGGAGAGTCATTGGGCCTGACGGGTAGGTAAAGCCAACTTCAACATGAAGTTTGCGGATGGCCGACATGTAGACATGGACAGATCGGGGCTGAAAAGTTCTGAACAACTCGGCAGCAAAATAACACATAAAGTAAAAAGTCATCACCTGGCAATGGATTCCAGTCATGCCCTTGACAGAACTGGAAGTAACGGGTATCGGCGGAAAAATATTTCCGGCTGGTGCCAGTGCTGCTAGCTGCAGCACGGAGTCCGGCAACTTATAGTTGGCAAGACTGGCTGATCTGGCTCAGCTGCTGCTTCCGGAGCCCTCAATGGTTCAAACACCATCGGCGCAGGCCACGTTTTTCGGCACCGACGATTTGTTCGTCCACCAAAAGTCGAAACAAATGTTTCTCACTTGAACACTTCGTAGAGCTGCCGCTGTTGTGCCAAGGCCCATTGGCGCATGGTGTGTATACTCCAAACCTACATGTATGATGATGGGTCACTGCTGACGTTTCTGCTCTTGGACAGTGCAACGCCGCATGAAGATATGTTGTGGCTCCACAATCGCTGAGAACGCTAGTGTGCGTCCATGGAATACTAAAACACAATAGGCGCGGCGCAGCTAACGCCCACTTGGATGACTCGGAGTGGTGGCGAGTGCATTCTCCTTCCTCGGTGAACACTGCTGGTCACCCTGTTTGATGATCCACCAAACACCGTCGGTGCAGGCCGCGTTTTTCGGAACCAGCCATTTATTCGTCCACCAACAATTGAAATTAATGTTTCTCACTTGAACACTCTGTAGAGCTGTCGCTGTCGTGACAAGGCCGTGTATACTCCAAGTCAGAGAATTTAGTCTACATGTAGGATGAAGAGTAACAGTTACTGCTGATAATGAAGTTTGCGCTCGTGGACAATACAACGCTGTGTGAAGTAAATTGTGGCTCCACAATCGCTCGGAATGCTAATGTGTGTCCATGGAATACTAAAACACAATAGGCGCGGTGCAGCTAACGCCCAACGTGGATGAAACGGACAACAGCAGCGGCTAGAGCGTTCTCCTTCCTCGGTGAACACTGCTACAAGACATTATGCTTGATGATTCACCAAAATACCATCGTTGGGGGCCAAGTTTTCCAGCGCCAGCGAGTTGTTCGTCCACCAACTATTAAACTTTGATGAGTCTTTCTTCAACACTTCGTAGAGCAGCCGCACAAGGCCTTTCCTTCGCGTTAGGGTAGCGATCCTTCCTAGATGATATCGCTATTCATTGTTACTTTTTACTACAATGAGTAGTGTTTCTCCGAAAATAAAGTCAGCTGCCTGGGCATTACTTGCCATTAGGCATTAGACTGATTAGTGCTGCTGTAGGCCTAGCGCCTGGACTTGGAAAAAAATTGATTTTGCAAGTCTTCTATCATGTTTGCATGTACGCGCTAGCGCTATCCAGCCATGTGGCGTGAACAGATTGCCTGACGTGAAAGGTAGCGCGGGCGCGCGCGAGTCGATCGTACGCGCTCGCGGACGTGTCTGACACGTGAAACGAAAAGATTTTTTTGGCGGGTAGTCGGCAAAAATTAAGTGACGGTCCCTTTAGTCCTTCGCGTACCGGTACATATCTCGCGCTGTACACATGGTACAGGCAATCGACATCGCGCCACCGTTCCGCGTCACGCGCATGTGTGATCCGTCATGTACATGTAGATCTGCATCCATTGCATCATTCATTACACTTACCGTCTGCCTGGTCCACTACA
>NC_088655.1:20054144-20061644 GCF_964019385.1 Sycon ciliatum
CAGGTCCTGTTTTAACCCTTTGAGGTGCCCCTGATTTGGCCAAAAATTCACATTTCTACCCACTCCGACAAGAATCACTGTAACTCCACAACCGTTCAATTTGATATACACATGAGCACATTTTTCGCATCCGAAAAGAACAAGGAGTAGGATGAAAAGGTGTCTAGCGCTTTGTTTCCAAGTAATATTGACGAAAATATCAAATGGCCCAGTATCTGCGGAAATGGACCTTAGGGTGATTTTTCACAAAATGACTTTTTTCTGCTGTTGTCATCTATAGGTATCTAGTGATCACATGGCAAAGTATTAGACCGAACAAAGCAATATTGATGACCCAGAAGCTTCTCAAACAAGCATAGGTACATATCAGGAAATACAACAATTTATCACAGTGTTTTCCACATCAGAATACTATGTGTTACAGTGAAATAAATAAAAATAGACAGTGTAATAAATCATCCATCCACTTTTTGTTGTAAAACAACTCTTGGGCAACCTCTGGCATAGAGCATGGTTGGCCTTGATCCTCATCACTGCATACCAATGAAAACTGTTTGAACGCCATCCCAAGTCTGCTGAAAATCCACAGAAGTGCAGAACAGGACTCAGGAGGGAGGGTGGCTACAACTACACCTGGAGTCCCAGTCTGTGCATCCCACAGGGAATACAACACAGGCACAACATTCTAACACCCCACACTTCATCTCATAGTCATACACGATTTAGAGGTAGTCCATCACCGCTGCATGCACCTCTGTGAAATTTGAGCTCTGTGGGAACTGGCTGCATGCGCGTCATTGCGCCATGATTCAAGCACTGAGCGCAGAGAGTTCGTAGCTCATCAATCAATGTTCAGCTCCTGCCCCGTCCAAGGGGTTTGGTGTTCACCACGGAGTCCAGTGTGGGAGCCTGGGAAAATTCAGATCATGTCACTAGCGACAGCGCTCTTTCGTCCTGACTCGAGTTGATCCAGGGCGTTTCACAACTTTCAGTTTGTCTACCTCTGTTGACGTCGCCTCACTAGTTTCTCCTCGTTGAGTATTTCTCCTGACCGGAGCTGTACTAAATTCACAAGGGCCCTACAAGGATTTTCAGATGTCAGAAAGTACTTTTGCCAGCAGAAAGCTCCTTTGGCGGAGCGCCTATATCAAGTTGAAATTCTCGTCGCTAAATAGGAATTGGGCGTCGACAAAAACATCTTCTGAAAACTGTCGTCGTTCTCTATCAGGCTCGACGATTCCTGCCTAGGAAATCCAATGACTACTGGCGGAGCCGGACGGCAGCTAGCTGGCCATCGTGAGCGAACTCTCCTGCTACTGGGACGATCAAAAGCATTCATTGTTGCAATGAACAAATTTTTTGTTTGAATGTGCAGAGCGCGAAGCAAGAGTTTTTGCCGTTGCAGAAAATGACTTATTCTGAAAAAAATGATTTTCACCCGAAGGTCGATTCTCGCTGATACTGGGCCAAATTACTATTGGCAACGATAGTACGAACGGTCCAATTCAGCCATCACCATGGCTTCTAAGATATAGTGGTGCAAGACATCGTTTCTTTTCCCAAGTATACAGTCAGATGGGGGCACGCGGCTTCAGTTTGTATGCAGAGGATGCACTCCGCTGAGCTTCGCCGCGCGTCGAAACGCTGACTACGATCGAGGATAACTCAATATTTTCAGCACGGACCGCGGGTCTTTTACCCCTTCAGCTTGTTCCCCTATGTATCTACTATGTGTGTGCCAAATTTCAGCCCATTCAGACGATGTACACAAGAGCTGGGAGCATACAACCCACCCCCAGAAAATATCAGTCGTAAATGACTGATGCACCGCAAAGGGTTAAAGCAGAACGGTTCCAGGTTGTCAAATAGAGTGCTCGACACCCAAGGGCAGAGCTACTATTTACAACAAGAAGAGGAGAGAGAAAGTGTCGTGATTCTGAGCCTCGCACATCAGCAGGCGATCGACTGCTTTCTAATGTTCGCCTATTTATGTATGAAACCGGGAGTCACAAAACCTTCTTCCTCATCTTCTTGTTGCAATATCGTATGAGCCCCTAGATCCGAAAAGGGGGCTTATGTCGTTTTGCGCAGCATTGAGAGAACTTGGGGTTTTTATAGAGTGACTTGCTGGGGTATAGCAGTGTCATGGTATAGATAACTCAAGATGCTCAAAAAAGACAATAAGCCCCCTTTTTTATGTAGAGGCTCAGATAGGACTTGAATTGATGGAGCATTGCTCTGCCACACTGTTGTATGTCCAGCTTGGCAAGCGACCCATCGACCTCTGCCATACCAGATCGCCTGTTCGCAGACTGCTGGCCAACCACATGAACAATGCCGGAAAGACGCAAGGCGGCGCTAGGCCTGCACCAGGGCGTGCTGGACCCCCATACACCCACGCCGGAACAGCCGAATCGCCTGTCTGACCTCGCCTTATGTAATCGCTCCTTGTCAGGAGAAAACAATGCACGGATGAGACAGTTGGGCAGCACAGTGAGCGACTTTTGCTGTGTAGAATTGCCACAAGTAAATCAATGGCATCAACAAGTGTTTGTGACTGCCCAGGATCTCAAAAATAATTTTATCATTCATTGCATCTAGCTTTATGTTGAGGTCTACCGGTATACGGTCGGGCCAGCTATCTGAAGGGTTACGTATCTGATGTTGGTTTTGCCTTGTTGCCCATATGGTTTAAGGGGAAGTTGAGGCAAAATTCAAAATTTCACCAGTTGTAGTCTTCGGGTCGCCTGTTGCCTTGTGACCAGGTGATTTGGGCACCCAGGAGCACGTGACCGCTTGTTCAACCACGTTCGATTGGGAATAAGGGCCGAACGCTGCATCGCAGCCTTTTCGGACCAAAACCAGTCGACTCAGCGTCCAAAAGACTACAACGTATGGGCCAATCGCGGTCATCCGTGCTTTTATAAGAACGAAATGGTGCTTTTAGTGACATTTTGCATACAAATTACCATCTAGTAAGGCGCAGTCACCCAGTTTCGGTGGAAGTGCGCGAGTTCGATTGGGATTCAAGTAGGAAGGGAGCGTCTCAGCTTCCTCGGACCGAGACCATTCGACTCAGCACCCCGAAGACTTCAACTGGTGAAACTTTGATTTTTGCCTTAACTTCCCCTTTAACGAGGAGGTCAGCCGGAATACGAACACGATGCTGAGGGCTTTTACTACTTTTGATTCCTTTGCATAAAAAGGACTCATTTTTAAAAAATTCTTAAAATAATTATAATATAATTATTCTTTTATGCTTGAAGATGCGTAAATTATGATAAGAGTACCCAGCAGCATTCGGCCGTGTACAGATAATTTTTTTATCTTCCACCAAACCACAACTGCGCTCTCCGGCCGACCTCGACCCGTTGCCACAGCACACCAAGAGCAAAGCGATACTTCTTTTAGTACTCAGTTCCTTCATACAGCTGTTTCGATTCAAGACAAGATCACGTCAATGAAAGTTGATATTGCTGAATGGCTACGTCGGCCGGAGAGCACAGTTCTGGTGTGGTCGATGTAATTTTTTTTTAAATGAAAATTATGATTCTTTATCCTCATAGAATGAATTTAAATGATGTCTATTGATTGGTACATTTGGAGATGTGTTCCAGCTACTGTAAGTCAACAAATACCCGGCGTGATACTGCTGTCAAACAGAAAACACCAAAAGCACTCGGTGCTTTCATTCCTTGACGGAAAGAACCGATTGCATTGTTGTCGTCAAATTAGCTACAACTTAGAACTGTGCAGGGTAAAAACCAACAGTTACTAGACAATGCCTTGACTCACTGTGCTCCACAGCTTCAGTTTCGCCAGGCAGTAAGCAAACATGGTGACGTGGGGAAGACAAATGAGAAGAGGGGGCAGAAAATCTCTCAAGGATAGATGTCAAGATGCTGATCTGCATGGAGAGAGTGAGAGGGACTGCTCTACCACAACGTGATCTAAAATGAATGAAAGTGCCACTAGCTCATCTCACCAACGCCACTATCAAGATCGAAATTTGAAACAAAATAATACAAACGAGGAAAACATGAAAAGGATAGATAACGAAGACGACCAAAATTCTGGCAAAACAAAAATACTTTAGGAGGGCTGTTGAAATTTGATAACAGCACCGCTCCACGATCATCAAGATAAGTGCCTGCTATATTCAGTTCGACCTAAAGGGTTTGTAGCTAACAAGAAAAAGAACTGTTTTTTAGTCCATGGCTGTAAGTCCTGTGGTATATGTGATGGGAGCGGACGCACACACACACACACACACACACACACACACGCACACACACACAAACACCCCCCCCCCCCACACACACACACACACTCCTAGGCAAAACGACCGCGGGGATTGGGCAACGAGCGCGGCGGAGGCCACTGGCGTCGGGAAGAGCTCGGCGAATCCGTGTCAAACGAGTCCTGGTCGAATTCCGGCGGTGGTGGAGGTAATCCTGGCATGAAGTCCCCCGCCGGCAGTGACCCGGGCAGGGACGGTAGCTGTGTGGGCGGACGTTGGCGTGGTAATGCCGGAGCGGATACTGGCGTAGGCGGGGAAGGAAAGGCACGAGAGGATGGCGATTGGCCATGCCCGTGCACAGCACCACCGTGCATACCACCACCTCCACCACCATGCATAGCACCACCATGCATAGCACCACCATGCATAGCACCACCATGCATACCACTACCACCACCACCACCACTACTGCTGGGCAGGCGTGCCGCCGAACTGATTCCGCCGCTCGAAGGAAGTCTGCCGCCGCCACCGCTGCTTGACGCCGTGTTATGATTGCGAGTGACGGGCGGTGGTGTGGGCTTGCTGGGCGCGTGGTCAATGGGCGGTAGATGTCGTGTAAACTGAGGGGAATCCCCTCCCGAGGTCGAGCCGGGCGACTCCCATGAGTTGGCTTGGCGGACCGGCGGCCGGGGACTATTGGGAACGTGAGGGTGGTGGTGTGAGGACGATGACGACAATGACGACGACGAGGGTAGAGAGAAAGGAGGGTTGGAGCCGCTACTGCCGTTGCCGCTATCGCTCGTGTCCTCACTGCGGTGCCGGAAGGGGGGCGTCGACAGGGATGGCTGTACAATGGCGGAATGAGAGTACGGGCCGGACTTGGACGGCGGAGGCAGAGCTGTCGGCATGAAAAGGCAAAGAACGCAGAGAGAAACAAGTAAGTTATTCAGTTGTAAATTGTTATGTCGTCCTCGCCCCCCCCCCCCCCCTCGCCTCTTCTACGCACCGCCTTTCACTGTGCACCGTTCACCTGATAGACGTGATATTAGCAATCTGGTCATTGAACATCTTGATGATGGTGCCCTATGCTATGACAACTACAGTGCTGGCAACTGAAATCCGACCCCTTTAGCATCTCGTACGAATCGCTAACGCGCCTAGAGCACCGCTAGGGGGGGGGGGGGGGTCGGATTTCAGTTGCCAGCAATGTACATTCATCCTGCCACTCCCCATCCAGGTATAAATGTGTGCATGTGTATGTGTGCGTGTTCGTTTGTGCGCGCACGTGTGTGTGTGTTTATGTGTGTGCACGCATTTCCGTGCGTTCGTGAGTGCATGTGTGTGTGTGTGTGTGTGTGTGTGTGTGTGTGTGTGTGTGTGTGTGTGTCCCAGCACAAGTGCATGGCTTCTGCCGTAGCATTGCTATCATCGCCTCCGGCGATGGGCGTCAAAAGGTCAAAGGTGTGTGTGTGTGTGTGTGTGTGTGTGTGTGGACAAGTGACAAGATCTTCACATATCGTGTCGTAACTCACGTGGAAACGACGGCGGCAGCGTCCCAACGTCCGTTCTCGGTGGCGGCATGGGCTGCGATGGCTCCAGGGGCAGAGTACGCGAGTCACTGGGTCCCGAGCGTCGCGGCTGCTTCCTGTCAATCTGCGGCAGGCGGGTGCTCTTCTTCCTCTGCGGTGGAAGGCGTTGCTTTCCGCCGTTGATGTCGGCTTTCAGGTCCGACGGCAGTTCCGGACGCCGGCCCGGTGGAGGGGCCTGCGCGCGCCCGCTGTTGGGGCTGGACGGGGGCAGCCGTGTGGGCATGGGTGGCTTGACGTCGCAGGCGTGCCGCACCAGATAGCTGCACTTGCTGGAGGGCATGCGCTCCACCTGCGCCGCGCCCAGCATGCACTCAAGCATAGCCTGCACCTGCGACAGGACGCGGTTGACGTTCTCCTGTGTGGTGCGCAGGAACACCTCGTCGTGCGGCGCCGCGCAGGACGAGCACAGCAGGAAGTAGATGGTGATGTGATCGCGCTCGGCGCCAAACTCCCTCAGGTGCAGCAGGTTGTGCGCCTTCCCGGTGGCGTCGTGCGAGCTCACCAGCGGGTCGATGATCAGCATGTGACACGTGGCCACGTTGACGTCCAGCAGTACGTCTTGGTCGTGGTTACTGTCGTCAAGACGACGCTGACAGCTGAACCAGTTCCCTGGGCGGGTAGTAACAAAGCATACACGCGCGTGTGTTATTCATGAAGGGCAATGAAAACAAATCTGAGAATATCGCCCGTCTGGAGCACACGGATATGGATGAGAAGTACTCAAGGTTTACATGATTGAAATAGCAGTGAAATAAAAACAAAATTATCGTGTCCGTTCCCGAAGGGAACTCACGACGGCCGCTAACACCCGGTAAACCCTTGCGGCAGATGCAGCGCCTAACGGCGGGGTGAGTGGATAAGTCTCACAACCACTGGCACAAGTGATGAGAAACCCCATTAGCAGTTAACCACCCCGTGAAATCGAAGTCGCAGGCAGCACACACGCCTGTGAACGAACAGAAAAGGCACAAACCGACGCACCGACACTTGCATGTGCTCACTGCCCAAATATGGGCAGGTGCATCTGCTCGTAAGAGGGGAGAGACGTTTTACAGGAATCTTGGAAAGATGACTCAATTGGCTATTGAACTTCCCAGTGACTGGCACACCTGAAATCAGCATACTCTGAGTGGACTCTGAGTGGACTTAGTAGTGATTCCCCCCCCCCCCTTCCCCCTATGCATTCACAACATCATGCTTTAATCCTTTAGTGGCGATGGGTCGATTCACACCTGTGCTGGCAGTGAACACTAAAATATGTATTACAGAGCCAGCCTGGTACATATTAGGCGCCAGGTTTCGTTGACAGAGACACCTCAGTGGCCGACCTATCGATACCAATAGAGAAGGTAGCGGGGTTGCATTTTGAATATTCAGACACAATGGTGCACGTCATGGCGTGCAGTACAAGCTCAGGCGGGAACCAAAGGGTTAAGTGGCTGCGAACAAAGGGCAGAAACGCATTCATACCATCAACGTATCTGTGGGGGGGGGGGGGAGGGGAGGGGTGCTAAAAGACCACCCCTCACATACATTGAGTTAGACAGGCAAAGGGTTAATAAGCGGCTGCGAACAAAGGGAAGAAACGCATTCATACCATCAAAGTATCTGTGATTAACTGCAAATACCCATGACCAAAGTGAAGGTAATACTTGCTACAAGTGCTACAAA
>NC_088655.1:20066644-20089144 GCF_964019385.1 Sycon ciliatum
GATCGAGGAATCGATGTAACTCGTATGTAGAGACTTTCTTGCACCCAGTAAGATCAGTACTCACACACGACAGTAGATCTACGCTGTGTCACAAAAAAAATGCCTCAGCAGCACTTTTACCCCTTGCCTAGTCACCAGGGAGTCGTAAAATACACGGTATTTTACGACTCCCTGCTAGTCACCATGTCACCGTCGTCGGACTGTCAGGCGGACTCCAGGCGCCTATGTAGGCATGCATGCACTGCACGCTGGGCCTTGATCAAAAACATTCTCCGTAGATCTACCCACATCGAAATTATTTTACTGGTTCCCGGGCATCCCGGGAACCGCCCTATGTACGCCCCTGCTTGGATAAAGCGTCAGCTCAAGCAACAGTACCAGCACTAGCACTACACGCAGAAAGAGCCAGCTCAAGCAGCGGTACCAGCACCAGCACCAGGACCAATTTGATTTCTTTGCCAGTAACATCAGCGATACACGAATAGCATCAAAACCATCTCACAGCTATCATCATCACTAACACAAGCAACCACCACAGCACCAACACACACACACACACACACACGCGCGTGCGCGCGCACACACACGCACACACTGTACTGTACTGTACTTGCTCACTGCCAAAATTGGTCACGTGGGTCTCCCCGGGAGAGGGGAGAGAGGAACTCAAAAAGAATCTTGGAAAGAGGACTCAACTGGCTATTGAACCGCCCAACGGCCGACACCCCCTGAAATCCCCAAACCAGGGGCGTCGCACACGGTACGGTCACTACGGTATTGACCGTATCACTATTTCCCCTAAGTACCCCGTGAATAAATAAAATGCACTGATATGGGCTCTAAATTTCCAAATTTTTCTGCTCAGCCATCCCCTGCTCCCCCCCCCCCCCCCCCCCCACGAGTAAATAATAATCATTATTGTACTTCAGATGGCTGACCGTACCACACTAATATACCTTCCGACACCCCTGCAAACTATGGGTGGACTTGAAAATGATCCCACTTACGGGCTTACCACACCTCAGTAAGTGGGTGAAGACAAGGCGCAAAAAATGGATTAACGGCATCAGGTTATCCGTCCTGGGATCCAACTGCAGTTACCCCTGCCCCCAGTGAAGGTAATACTTGGTACTAGTGTGGGTGGCTAAATCAGAGTGGATCTGATATAAGCTTCACTAGCACCAGTGATTACACAAGAGTTAATCTAGCCAAAAGCAGTCCAGGGTCAACAGGTATGTATACTTCAAATAGAAAGTATATGAAACCTGCAACCAACAAAGGTGGCAGATACAACAATACACCTTCAAGCAGCCGAGCCTGTTGGCAACAGACCCAACACAATCTGGCATATGTGTACCCACCAACCGTACTAGCTGGCACACACACACACATACACACATGGCCTCCAGTAGGGACTACAGTAGAGGCGGCAGGAGCCACAGGAGTGGCAGGAGCAGAAACACCCTGATAACCGGAGCGGCTCCAGCAACAACCACAGGTGCGGCGGCAACAAAACCCCACAACCGATGGCAGCAGCAGCAGAAACTTCAGGAGGAGCAGCTGTGGAATGACAGCAGTAACAACCAGAGCGGTGGCACCAGCAGCAGCAGTAACAGAAACACTCACACGATCGGTAGCAACAGCAGTAGCAGCAACAGCATCTGCTGCTGCAGGAATGGTGGCACCAGCAGCAGCAGCAACAGAAACACTCACACGATCGGTAGCAACAGCATCTGCTGCTGCAGGAGTGGTGGCACCAGCAGCAGCAGCAGCAGTAACAGAAACACTCACACGATCGGTGGCAACAGCAGTAGCAGCAACAGCATCTGCTGCTGCAGGAGTGGTGGCACCAGCAGCAGCAGCAACAGAAACACTCACTCGATCGGTAGCAACAGCAGTAGCAGCAACAGCATCTGCTGCTGCAGGAGTGGTGGCACCAGCAGCAGCAGCAGCAGCAGCAGCAGCAGCAACAGAAACACTCACTCGATCGGTAGCAATAGCAGTAGCAGCAACAGCATCTGCTGCTGCAGGAGCGGTGGCACCAGCAGCAGCAGCAACAGAAACACTCACACGATCGGTAGCAACAGCAGTAACAGCAACAGCATCTGCTGCTGCAGGAGCGGTGGCACCAGCAGCACCACCCCCAAAACTGGCAAATCTTGCACCTCAAGTACACCATCACACCTGCACCAGCAGCAGCATGCCAGTAGCAGTACACCAGGACAGGCAGTCTCCCTTCACTACTACACTAGCACAGGCACTCTCCCTTCACTACTAAACTAGCATTGGTCCACCTTTATGACAAATACCAATGAGCCAAAACAAGACTAGCACACGGCATCACCACCACCCCCCCCCCCCCCCACACACACACACACACTCGTAGTAGATAAACAGCAAGTGTCAAAGCACATACATACACACACACACACACACACACACACATACACACACACACACTCGCGCACACGCACGCACACACGCACTCTCTCTCTCACACACACACACTCGCGTACTCGCACGCACACACACACACACACACACACACACACACACACACACACACACACACACAGACATTTGCCACGTCATGATTTACAGGGAAGAGTTTGGTTTGCATCTTCTCACCAAAATGCACCTGTTCCTTTCCAGTGCCTGCCCATATTTAGACTCAACCCTGGGGATGAAAACATTCCACAATGGGCGATGCAGATTTTAATCAAATGGTTGCTGCCGATGCATTGTTGTAATTATCCACGGGTTCAATCATGCTTCTTTGCCTGACGCATATGGGGATTTTCTGCATTGCTATACTGTATCGGCACTCCAGAGGCGCAGCGTCATTTCTATTTCGTGTCCTTGGGGCCTAACCGACTTGTGGCCGAACTCGAAAGCTCTGCACATTGCCACGTGCCCCCTCCCATGCACCCTGACCAGTTTTTAACAACATGTCAACGCTAGAAGAACACAGTTGTGTCTCACAACCACCTCGCCCTCGCCGAGCTTGCCACTCTGGTATCCCAGGCATGGTGGTGGTGGCCTGTCACAAGCGAAAACTTCCTAAGCTGGTTGTGTGTTCTCAACACAATACATGTAAGTGTATAGTCTGGTGTAACGCGGACATTCAAGCTTCACCTTGCTTTTCTCACTATGTGCCATGTTTGCATGGATCACAAGATATTCTTCATCCCGAATGGTTCACACTTGCTTCACACTTGCTTCCACACAAAATAGAAACTCCAACCTCGCAGTCTGCTCTAGTTTGGTATGCAGATAAATACTCCGCAGAATGAATAAAGATACACAAAATTATGGGTACTCCTAGGCATTTCCTTGTATCCTAAGTTATAGGCCAAGCACTGACAATCAGACTTTCTTCAAGGTTTTCGAGCAAAGATACTTCTGACCCCGAGGGTGGATTGGGGGCTTTGCTTGCCTCCCCAATGCACAAACCTTGCTGCAAGGCTCGCGCAGTAAGTTCGACAGGACTAACACAGCAAAGATCCGTGTTGATGGCAGCGCCCACGTGCTATGCCCGAATCATGTCTCTGAAAGCTGTGTGCGAACCGGCCAAGTGGGCAGCGAGTGTGAATCCTATAACTCCGCGCGGAGAAAAGCTCTCTGGCAAGCACCACCAGAACTGCACAAGCGGCCGAGCAGCGTTGGGTATGGCAATGGTCAACGCACTGCCATGTGGCACCAACATTACAATCTACATTGTGGTCTCATGTTCGAGACATCTGCATTTCTGGCGTCTGGGACTTACAACTGCGATAGCATGACATGCGATATGCTATGGAGACAATTTCATTCGAGCGCAGGTCTTTGAATGGTCATGAGAGTCATTGCACTCGATGCGTTGGCATCATCGACGCAAACACAAACGCAGGCTGACACACACAGTGAGCACAAAACGCGTACCGTCGTAATGACCCTGGCAACCTAACAGACAGCAGCATTGTACTATATTCAGTAAGCAGTTACGCGCCCCAATAGTAATGTTTTCACGTACCTCAATTATTTGAACGAACGTAGCGTTTGCAGTACCTCACCATGCAAGTCCTGTCCAGCACCGTCCTGCTCACCACTAAGCGTGATGCTTGGAGTAGATCGGCCAACTCCAGCAAACCCTGGCACCAGTACAGAGGGCTAGCTGGGAATCTTGCCTTCGCCTCGGTCCAAACCACCACCACAGTTGCCAGCCAACACACAAGACCACTATTGTGATCGCTACGTGGTCTCTGCCCACTCACTTCACTTCCCTAGCCGAAACGATCGAGCTCGAAATTTTCAAAAGACAGAGATTGGTCTGGAACGGTCCGTAGCGGTATCAGCGTGCAACGGGTCAATGGAGGTTGGCAAAGCTTGGAAACGGCAGTGCAGCCACGCGCCAACTGTGACCTCTTGGCCGCGAGTACAGCTCCAGGACGTGGACAGGTGTTTAGAGTCTGCGTTTTCTCCAGCTCAAACCAGGATCCAGGATTCGTCAGCGTGGCACGAGCGCGAGCGAGCACTCGGGCGTGAATGACCGCGTACTCTGCTGCTTCTGCTTCGCGACTGCTTCTGCTTCGTGCTCTGGCATGTACATCACTGTACATGGCCATATGGATGTAGTACGCCTTGCTCTGTCCGGAAGGAATCACCAGGAATAATTTGTTTGCACTGTGATCAACGTGTGATCGCGGGGTATTTTTTTCTCCACATTCTTGACAGCAAACCACCAAGAGTCCAAGACCATGTACCAAAGATTTACATGTACATGTACATTTACATGTACATGTAGTACTACTGGAGTCTGGAGTCTTTCTGTGCAGATCAAGGAAATGCACGATCGGACGATACTATTACTTGACATGGTTAGCATTTTACCGTTCACGCTATATTCGGCGGTAGGCCTGCACCGTTTTTTGTGTGTGTAGACATGGCATTTTACAGTTCACGCGCTAGATCCAACGGTACTCGTACCCCAAACCCATA
Organism: Sycon ciliatum; assembly: GCF_964019385.1. NCBI lineage: Eukaryota > Metazoa > Porifera > Calcarea > Leucosolenida > Sycettidae > Sycon > Sycon ciliatum. The sequence goes on from NC_088655.1 coordinate 20,071,622, forward strand.
ATACCGTCGGTTTGGTACCGTTTCGACGATAGAAAGGTCTTTTTAGCGGGAGAACGAAACGGTAAGATTCCAACTAGGGTTACCTCACACGTCTATCGTTGCGTCAGGAGTCAGGACTCAGAAGCCGAACTGCTAACCGTGTCTCGAAAACACATCAAAAACAGTAGACTCGCCCTCTACACGCCGACCGTCGAAATAGCTTGAACGGTAAAATGCTAACCATGTCTACGTAGATCTACTACTGTACTAGTCGATAGCGTAGATTTCTACACCTCCTTGCTACGCAGTTACCATGGTTACGTACCGGTACATATCTCGCCTGTACACATGGTACAGGCAATCGACATCGCGCCACCGTTCCGCGTCACGCGCATGTGTGATCCGTCATGTACATGATGTAGATGCATCATTCATTAGACATTACACTTACCGTCTGCCTGGTCCACTACATGACTACCGGTACCCACGGCCAAAGGAACCTTGACGACAGGTAGATCTACTAGTACTAAGTAGATCTACTATGGAAAAGCGTGATATGTAGATCTACAAGTAAGTTACAACCAGTCAACCTCATCATGCTCAGTCAGAGCTCTAGTCTAGTCTAGACTCGAGCCTAGTCAGTAGTACTAGTACATGTACTTACTGTAACTTAGTCTTAGTACTAGGAGGCGATCGACCTTCGACCTATTCAGACTAGTAGTAAGTAGTAGTCTGACTAGGTCGAAGGTCGATCGCCTCCTACTAAGTACATGTACTAGTACAGTACTAGCACTACAGTAGCAGTCATGTACATGATTGTAGTAGATTCTACTAGTATCCATGATCCAGGTCGTGCATGTGATGTGTACGTGTACATAGTCATTATACATGTGCACTACATGCATACGATACGTGCACAAAACTGACAAGGCCCAGGATGCTAGGACTAGGCTTGTCCACATTATGTTTTGCATCTTTTTTGCAACTTGGGGGTAAAAATGCATCCCCGGGGAAAATTGCAACTTGGGGTATATTTTGCCCTTTTCCATGCCCAAAGCAGAAATTCACTCCTCACGACCCCAGTCGAAAACAAGAGGGTGTGTCAAATAGCCAGACCTCACAACTACCAGTTGGCAGTTAGTTCAGGCGCCGAAGATTCACTGATTTTATAGTGGAACTACAACAAGTACAAGTTACTTCAGGACAATGTTATGTGTCCTTGAACACACTATCAATGTTACATGCTTTATAAACCAATGGCAATACCACAGTACTGAATGTACTAAGACCCAAAGGCAAGTGCATACAGGTGTGATGATCTAAACTAGCAAAGATATGTAGTACTCAGTATGCAATCCAGCAAGCGCAAGGGAAACACAAGTGGTGAGAAGTGATCTACAAGCTTTACAAGCTTGTCAGCAAAGGAGTGACAAGAGTCAAGCAGTGCGTGTACGTGTATATGTGACATGATTAGAGGTCAGTAGATGTAGATGTAGTAGTCAGCTACAGTTCAGTACGAGTACTACTACTAGCAATGCAAGGCAGGGATACTACAACCGCTACAGTAGCTGTCAAAAGGTAAAAACTACTATAATACTGCTAAAAAGCCACTATGCTGGTCTATGGATGCAGCACGAGGAAAATGGAATTTTCCAGCGATAGACTAGTCGACTCTCACGTAAGTCACGGTAACATGTAAATGTACACACAGAGGCGGCCATTTTTGTTGGTTGCCATGACAACGGTCGCATAATTGTCGCGAATTGGGTTGATTTTTCAATTTTAATTTCTTCTTATTTCCTGAAAATCCTGCTGAATTTATGGAATGCATAATGCCCCAACAAGACTGCATTTTGCATCCGCAACTTGGCAAAAATATTTCGAAAAATGTGGACAACCCTACCCAGGACTAGGTACGGTGCTGAGATAAGGGCTTGAAAGTGATGACGTCAAAACGGCCAGGGAGTAGTAAGTTGACATCAGATTTCTATTTTTGGATCCACTAAGGTGTGACTTTGCTATTGCCTAAGTATGTGGGTGCATAGCAACCCACTCATGTCGCATGCAGGTGTGACTTTTATTTCACCACCAGTTGTAACCCCGCCCCCAGTAGCCAAATCAGTCAGTTTCACTGGCTACATCACCATGCTGTGGGTAAGACCGCTTGAAATGTGCTTGGATCCATACAAAAACTGGATCCAAGTGGATCCAGTTTTTGAATTTTTGAAATTGTTGCTATGCTGTGACGTAGCACTTTCAAGCCCTGCATGAAAGTCACGTGAGCAGGGCTCAAAGTACAGTGCGGATCGACTATAGGGTTGTCGGCTAGTATTAATATACCTCTTATAGTGATCGTATTCTCAAATTCATTTTCGTAAACCACCCCTTTCTATACATATCGGATCGGCTATAGTAATAATCGGCTATAGTAATATATCGGCTATAATGATACGATTTCTTTGTCAAAATGATCTTATTGCATACATTTTTCATCGGCTATAGTGATGATCATAAAAAAATTATACATTGTACATGGCGAGATCTGATCGCGGCAGCCAGGAAGCGCTGGTACGACTATGAGTATGATATCCCTCGGAGGAAATTCGAAATGTTTGGCGTTGGCTGTGCTTGTTGTTCCGGGGCATCCTCGAGCGAGATCGGAGGCAGTAATGAGTTCCAGCGCTGAAGCGCTACCGTGGTCTCCGCCGAGATGTTGGAGAAGGCATTCAGGTAACAGCGAAGACGATCAGGGACGCGGAGAAGCTTCTCTGTGGCATACGACATCACGCGTCGATCGACCTGCCACTTGGAACGGTTTCAGCGGTGATGAGTCGAGCGATGGCGACCCAGACTGAGACTCTACTCCCACTAATCGATCCTGTAGATATTGTTGATATGTCGATTGAATGTGTTGAAGTGTTTCTCTTCCAAAAGAACACATTTGTTGAGCACAGCAACTCCTTGAAAACTCATGTCAAAAAGTCACGAAGTTTTTGTTTCCGAAGGAAGTACATGTAGCTCTGCACTGCGCGTATTGCACAGTCACATGTACAGCACGCTTCTGCACGCTGCACTGATTCGAATGACACCATACACGCATTTGTCAGGCATACCTAAGTATGCATATCGCCTATAGTAATATATCGCCTATAGTGATATTTTCACGAAAATCAAACACCAACGCTATAGCCGATCCGTACTGTACATACATGATTGTACTCCTATGGGCTGTTAAGTGATGACGTCACAGTTCCTTCGATACGCATAGCAACGATCCCACTGGGGACAAACAAAAGTAGCATCGTCTCCACCGAACCAGTTGTCAGTGGCAACATAAGAATCGTGTACATTTCTTCGTTTCTTCTTTGCTGTTTTCAGTGAGTGTTTTGTTTTCTCTTTCACGGTCCTTGATCTCGACGGCGTTGTCGTGCTCATTACCTTACTGAGACGTCTCTTGTGACTGTAGCCAGTGTCACGGAGGATTTTTTGGCGTGACGAGGTAGATCGCCGAGATCGAGCGTGAAAAACGCTCTGCATTAGTAGCTCCTGTAGAATGTCTTCTGGGATGGCGTTTCGATGGTCAACAAAGCCAAGGTGCAAGACAGCATAAACCAATACCACAGTACTGAATGTACTAAGACCCAAAGGCAAGTGCATACAGGTGTGATGATCTAGCAAAGATAAGTAAAGGATAAGTAGGATGCAATCCAGCAAGCGCAAGGGAAACACAAGTGGTGAGAAGTGATACAGGCTTGTCAGCAAAGGAGTGACAAGAGTCATGCAGTGCGTGTACGTGTACATGACTACAAAAAGTCATGTGACGTGATTAGAGGTCAGTAGATGTACATGTAGATGTAGTACTAGTAGTACTAGTAGTCAGCTACAGACTACAGTTCAGTACGAGTACTAGCAAGGCAGGGATACTACAAGTTCAACCCTACACACAAGGCTACAGTACAGTAGCTGTCAAAAGGTAAAAAGCCACTACTGTCTATGCATATGGTCAGTATGGATGCAGCACGAGGAAATAATTAAAGGGGAAGTATACCCTAAAATCAAATTTTCACCAGTTGTAGTCTTCGGGGTGCTGAGTCGAATGGTCTTGGTCCGAGGAAGCTGAGACGCTCCCTTCCTACTTGAATCCCAATCGAACTCGCGCACTTCCACCGAAACTGGGTGACTGCGCCCTACTAGATGGGGATTTGTATGCAAAATGTCACTAAAAGCGCCATTTCGTTCTTATAAAAGCACGGATGACCGCGATTGGCCCATATGTTGTAGTCTTTTGGACGCTGAGTCGACTGGTTTTGGTCCGAAAAGGCTGCGATGCAGCGTTCCTCCTTTATTCCCAATCGAACATGGTTGAACAAGCGGTTACGTGCTCCTGCATACACCAGTCACCTGGTCACCGTGCCTGCAGGGTACAACTTACTAGCCTGTTTGACCTTTTTTGGGTGCAGTCCTGTCACTCGAGTTGGATTGGATTGGTTTATTTAACGTCGAATAACAAACAGGCAGTGTTGCCTTATTACATGAGATCGACTAAAGATTTAGTAGTCTAGATACAGTGCAACGAGTGTTAGTTTCCAAGATCTTTACAAGACTGGCGAACACTAAATGTCATGAAGAAAGTGAAGAGAAAGGAGGTTTATATAGGAAAGAGATTGTGATAGAAGACTGCGCAATGTAGTTTGTTGTTTTGTTAGATATCTGACGTGTGCTGTTTGGAAGAAGTGTTTGGATGCAAACAGAACTTACAAGAGATGAGTAAAGACTACTTTTCTACAATAGCGTTGTAGGCGAGGAGTGCGTAACATCAAAAGATGTCGTAATGTGTATTGGAACTATGCTAGCCAAACATTACGTAATTATTATGGTAGAGAAGTACGTGTAGTAGGTATTACAATGTGTGCCAGAGTATGGTGAATCAGTGTTTGTGATGATGAGCAAAATATGACGTGTACATGCAAACAAATGATGATAATTATCATGATGCGAGAACGTCAGAGACGCTACAGAGCTCCCCTCCTAGTGAATGAGTAATGAGCGATAACTAGCGCGATAAAATGAGAGCAAGCAAATGGGATAAGCGAGAGAGTGTCAGAAATAGGCGGGAAATCTGACTTGACGACCAGCTCGTGTTTGGCGTGGCGGAGGCACGTCGAATGCGAGCGATGGCGTCGGCTTGGTCGGATGGCAATGGTCGACAGACTGGTTGTCATGGAATGCGGGTTTGAGTCGGTCGATGGATACTGTGTCGGAGCGGCCGTTGAGGTCGAGGCGGAAGTACTTATCATGACGTTCCAGGACTCGGTGTGGACCAGTGTAAGGACGTTGGAGGGGCGTTCGTGTTGCATCTGTGCGAATGAAGACATGAGAGCATGTCGAGAGGTCAGCTGGAATGAACGGATGCTGGGTGGGTGGCTTGCGGGGTTGTGTAGGGCGGAGCTCGGACATGGCTTGTTTGAGGCGGCTGACATAGGACGTCGGATCCGGAAATGGCTCAGGCTCGTCAGTGAGGAAATCACTTGGCAGGCGGAGGTGGCAACCGTAGACCATTTCTGCAACTGAGCAGTTGAGGTCAGCCTTCAGGGAGGAGCGAATGCCGAGCAGGACTAGTGGCAGATGTTCCGTCCAGCGCTGTGGATTGTCGGAAGCTCGGAGTGCAGCTTTCAGTTGTCTGTGAAAGCGCTCTACCATGCCGTTGGCAGCAGGGTGGTAAGCCGTTGTACGAATGCGAGATGTGCCAAGTAGTGACATGAGCGATGACCACAGGGATGACTCAAATTGGGCACCTCGGTCGGTTGTGAGCACAGTGGGAACACCAAATCGGGCGACCCAGGTGGCAACAAACTGGCGAGCGACGGTTTCGGCTGTAATGTCGGGAATAGGTACTGCTTCGGGCCAGCGAGTAAAGCGATCTACCATCGTCAAGAGGTAGCGAGACTCACTAGAAGATGGAAGCGGGCCTACGATGTCGACATGGACATGGGAGAAACGGGCATCAGGTTGCTTGAATGCACTCACGGGAGATGTGGTGTGGCGCTGAACTTTAGACTGCTGACAAGCGTGGCAGGAACGACACCACTCACTAATATCCTTGTTCATTGCGGGCCAGACGTAGCGAGCTGTAATCAGGTGCCTGGTAGCGCGGGTACCAGGGTGGGAGAGGCCGTGAAGCGAATTGAAAACAGCACGGCGCAGCTTGGCAGGTACATACGGGCGGGCAGACGCAGTAGAGGTGTCACAGATGAGCGAGTGATCAGTCATGGGCAGAGCTATAGATTGCCAGCATAGCGAAGTGGATGGATCCTTACCAGGACTGGGCAAGTCTGGATCATCTTGTTGAGCGGCGGCAAAGGAAGCTGTGTCAATGGCAGTGATGGCAGAGACGGGCTCATCGGGTAGGTGGCATCGTGACAGTGCATCAGCGGCAGCATTCTGAGAACCCTTGACATGACGAATATCTGTCGTGAACTCAGCAATGTACGACAAATGGCGCTGTTGACGCGGGCTGTGGGTCTGTGAACGGCTGTGGATGGCATGTGTCAGAGGCTTGTGATCGGTGCACACATGGAAGACACGCCCTTCCAGGAAGTGTCGGAAATGCTTAATGGCTAGGTAAATAGCGAGGAGCTCTCGACAGAAGGTGCTGTAGCGTGTCTCAGCAGGCTTTAACTTGCGTGAAAAGAAGGCAACAGGGTAACACTCACCATCTAGCTCTTGTTGGAGGACGGCACCAACAGCAATGTCTGAAGCGTCGACCATCAAGCTGTAGGCGGCATCCGGGCGAGGATGGTGAAGTGTGATGGCATCAGTGAACGCAGCTTTGACATCATTGAAAGCAGCGAGGGCCGAGTCGGACCAGACGAGCGCGCCTTTGGTGCGGTGGCGTTTCTCAAGCATAGCGTGCAGAGGTGCGAGCTTAGCAGCAAGATGTGGCTGAAATCGGTGATAGAACGTGACGAAGCCGATGAACTCACGGAGCTTACGAACACTAGCTGGCTGTGGGAATTCACGAATGGCGGTCATGCGAGCGTCGAGAGGTCGGATACCTGAGGCAGTCACGTGATGTCCCAGGAAGTCAAGCTCATCCTGGCCGAACTGCGACTTCCGGACGTTGATCAAGATGCCATGTGAAGCAAGGCGGGAGAATATGCAGCGAAGGTGGGCCATATGTTCAGCGGGTGAGGCGCTAGCAATGAGCAAGTCATCCAGATATGCAAAGCAGAAGGGAAGGTCTGAAACTACCTGGTCAATGAAGCGTTGGAATGTCTGGGCTGCGTTGCGAAGGCCAAAGGGCATGCGGACAAACTCAAACAGTCCAAAGGGGGTGGTGATGGCAGTTTTCGGGATGTCGTCAGGGTGCACAGGAATGTGGTGGTATGCACGGACGAGGTCAATCTTAGAGAATATGATCTTGTCATGCAGGTGGGACGTAAAGTCTTGAATATGCGGGATGGGATAGCGGTCGGGGATCGTGCAGTCATTCAAGGCTCGGTAATCACCACAGGGTCGCCAGTCACCGGATTTCTTTGGCACCATATGCAGAGGGGATGACCATGCACTAGAGGAGGGACGAATAATGCCTAAATCTAACATGTGTTGGAACTCACACTTAGCGACAGCAAGGCGGTCGGGTGCCAGACGGCGAGGCTTAGCGTGGACGGGGTGGCCATCTGTGACTATGCGGTGTGTCACATTGTGCTTGACAGGCGAGTCACCAGTGGTCGGTCGGACAAGGTCAGGAAACTCACTCAGCAGGGCAGAATACTCACTAGGGCTGTCAGTGTCCAGCAGGTTGGTAGCGGAGGTGCTGACATCCGAGGCGAATCCGACAACGGCAAGTTGAGTAGTGGAGTCCCGGAGACATCTGGCGGCCAGGTCGACAGTGAGCTGGAAGTGGCCAAGGAAATCCGCACCCAGGATCGGATAGCTGACGTCAGCAACGACGAAGACCCATTTGAAAGTGCGTCGGAGACCTAAGTCTAAATCTAGCAGCTGCTGACCGTACGTGGCGATGCTGCTCTGATTCGCTGCACGGAGACGAGGACTATTGCGATGAACACGACGAGACAGAGTTACGAATGACGGAGGAAGAACACTGACGGCGGCGCCGGTGTCGACAAGGAACTCGACGGACTGGGAGCGATCCTTGACGAATAGTAGGCGACCGGTAGCGGTATTCGAGGGGCCAACCACACTAGCGGTCGCGACTAGTGGCTGGCCTTCCCGTTTCCCGACAGGAATCGGCAGGGGTCTCGGCATTTGTTCGCCTTCGCACCGAACGCACGGTGATACCAGCAAAGGTCGTCGTGATTGTCACGGCCGGGAGACCTGGAGGCACTTGGGTGGCGTGACGGTGGCCCGGGACTACGCTCTCGTTGGCGGCCACGCTGGCAAGGGGCACCGGTGTCACGGGTCATCACATTCACAGCGGACGTCAGCTTGGCGAGTTCAGCTCGGAGCTGGGCCATCTCAGCCCTGTCAGCGGTGCAGGCCTGTTCCGCGTCTGTGGACGCTGTAGATCTACATGATAAGGCCGTACTAGACCGAGCAGGGCTAGGGGCTTCACTCAGAGCGTGAACACTTGTACCGGTGAGTGGGGTTGAGCACGTGCTTTCAACCACCTTGTCAGCAAGCGCTGCAAGGTCGTCCAGGCTGATGCTTGCAGGTGTTGCAGCCAGAATCAGGCGGACCGTCACGGGCAAACGCTGTACAAATAGCTCGCGCAGGATAGTTGGGTCTAGCGACTTACTGCCTAAAAGCTGTTGCATGCGTCGGAGGACGCGACTTGGTCGGCTGTCCCCGATGTCCGCTGTTGAGAGTAGCTCACGCAACCGTGCCTGATCGGACTTTTGTGTGCGTGCGGTGAGCGCCTCTTTCAGGACTTGGTACGGCTCCTCGGCTGGCGGCGCTAGGAGCAAGTCCCGAATCTCAGCGGCGTATTCAGGAGCCAGCGAACTCACGACGACATTATACTTGGCCCGCGGGTTGGTGATGCGATGGTTGGCAAAATGCGCTTCTGCCTGTGCAAACCAAAGCTGCGGATCGCCGGGCCAGTACTGCGGCAGTCGGAAGGTGATGGCAGACACCGGACGGTCCGGTGCGTCGTGTTGGTCGTTGCGGGCGAGTGGTTGGTTTTGGGCCGGGGCGGAGGAGCTAGCGGCAGCTGAAGCTCCAGAGGCGGAAGCGGAAGAACCATCGTCGCTGGACATATTGCACTTTACTCACGTCGGGGGTCACCAATTTAGTAGTCTAGATACAGTGCAACGAGTGTTAGTTTCCAAGATCTTTACAAGACTGGCGAACACTAAATGTCATGAAGAAAGTGAAGAGAAAGGAGGTTTATATAGGAAAGAGATTGTGATAGAAGACTGTGCAATGTAGTTTGTTGTTTTGTTAGATATCTGACGTGTGCTGTTTGGAAGAAGTGTTTGGATGCAAACAGAACTTACAAGAGATGAGTAAAGACTACTTTTCTACAATAGCGTTGTAGGCGAGGAGTGCGTAACATCAAAAGATGTCGTAATGTGTATTGGAACTATGCTAGCCAAACATTACGTAATTATTATGGTAGAGAAGTACGTGTAGTAGGTATTACAATGTGTGCCAGAGTATGGTGAATCAGTGTTTGTGATGATGAGCAAAATATGACGTGTACATGCAAACAAATGATGATAATTATCATGATGCGAGAACGTCAGAGACGCTACAAAGACAAACAGGCACACAAATGTAAGGAAAAGATTAAAAAGAAAAAAAAGAAAATAGAAAAAAAGAGTAGGATTTAAGACAGCAGCTAGCTAGCAGAGGAAAGATTGCATAATTATTTGATCAGTGAGCAACGTAAGTCGGTGAATTTTTCAGGTGGGGTAAGAGAGCGGTCCGGAATTGACCTGGTTTCTTCAGTGATCGTATAGATGCAGGCAACTTATTCCAGAGAGCGGGACATTGATATGAAGGGCTGCGTGTGGCAGCGGCAGATATGATCCTCGGGAAAAGAAGCAGGGGAACATCTGTGCTCCTCGTTCGACGGGTGTGTGACAGAGGTGTGACAAGGTCATGAAGAAGCACACTACAGTTATTATGAATTATACGAAATGTTAGCAGGAGGAGTTTGCGGCAATACATTGATTGCAGGGGTTGAATGCTGAGGCGTTCAAAAAGAGGGGCAGTTGGAGACAGGAACGGAGCAGAGCAGACAACACGCACAGCTCGCTTGAGAAGTTTCTCAAGACGATCACGTTGTGCAGAGGAAAGGGAAGAGGAAAAGCTGTTGCATGCGTATTGGAATGTGGGTAAAATTATACATCTCAAGTAGGTTGAGCGGCATGGCATTGGGAGGCACTGCCTGTGGCGGAAGAGAATGGCAATCTTTGAGGACACTGTCTTGGCTATATGGTCAACCATTGTGTTCCATTTCAGGTCGTCATCGATGTGCAAGCCCAGGTACTTGGCGCTTGTCACTTGCTGGAGGAGTGTAGCTGCACAGTGCACATTCAATGTCTTGTCGTCATGACGATTGGCAGGAATAAACAATATTTGTGTTTTTCGACTATTCAGGATTAGGTTGCGCTCACCAAGCCAGTTGCTGAGATGGGTGATGGCTGAAGACAGGTTGTGTGACAGCACTACCTTGTCCTTCCTGCTATCGTGTAGCATGATGTCGTCCGCGAATTGGGTTACCTGGACGGCAAACTGATCCACTTCACTGGCCACATCCCTGACATATATGACAAACAATAGTGGTCCCAGTACAGACCCTTGGGGAACCCCACTTGAGCACGTGAAAGATGAGCTACTATCGCCGCTGATGACGACTTGTTGTTGACGATTTGAGAGGTAGTCGCTTAACCAGTTCAGGGCTGTGCCGGAGATTCCAAGCTGGAATAGGTCTTCGACAAGTGTCTGATGCTGGACCTTGTCAAAGGCCTTTGACATGTCCAGGAAAGCAGCGCCAGTTGACAGCCCGTCATCTCGGGCTCTTAGGAATTTGTCTGTAACCATTGTGAGAGCATCCTCTGTAGAGTGCTGGCGTCTGAAGCCAAATTGACAGGAAGGGTAAAGATTATGTTCAGCCAGGTATTGACTGAGTTGCTCATGGACGATACGCTCAAGCAGCTTGGAGACTATAGGGAGCAAAGAGACAGGTCTATAGTTGGTGGGTTGACTGGGGTCACCACCTTTGTAGACGGGAGTGATGTTGGCGATTTTCATGTTCGGTGGCAGCTGGCCTTCGGACAATGATTTGTTGAAGATGAGCATCAGTGAGGGTGCAAGAAGGTCAGCGCATGATTTAAGAATCGTTCCGGGCAAGCCATCACTGCCAGTAGCTTTTGTCATGGCTATTGACGATAGGAGCTTACGCACACGGGCAATGGTAACAGGCTTAAAGATTGAAAGGCTGTTCGGAGACATGGGGCCTTGAGGTAGAGTCAAGGCTGGGGGACGTTGAGGATCATTGACAATGCCTGCAAACACATTACCAATGTCATCCGGGGAGCATTTGGGAAGAGTGTGGACTGGCTGCCGTCCGCTCAGCTGATTCAATACACGCCAAGTCTGCCTTGGGTTCCCTGTAGCGTTCACAAATGCTTCATTGTAATGCTGTTCCTTCAGTGCTCGGCTAGTGCGGGTAACCTCCCGTCTGCTCTGCTGGAAGCTGCGGTAGTCCACATCAAGTCTGGTTCTCAGCCACTTACGATGCAGTTTGTTGCGCCTGCGTACAAGCGCTGCGAGCTCCGAGGTATACCATGGTGCGACATTGTGGGCACGGTGCTTCCGAGGCCGGAGTGGTGCATGTTGATCTACGAGTGACATGAGACACTCGTGCCACTGGGTCCACATTTCGGTACAGGTTCCCTTCATGGAGCACAGGTTAGCACACTGGATATCTTGCCGAAACAGGTCCATATTGATACATCTGATGTTCCGTGTCTGTGCAGGAGCTGCAGGAGGAATTCGAATTGGAACCATGTTGAAAGGGGTTGTCACAGCATGGTGGTCGCTGAAGGAGATAGCATGAGTCGTAGCAGGAGAAGCACATCCCATTGTGCTATATACTAAGTCAATTGTAGTTGGTGGTCCTCTTAGTCCAATACGAGTGGGGCTGCGTACATGCTGCTGCAGTCCATAACTTGTAGCAATATCAGCCAGCCGCATATGATTACTGCAATTGCGACTGGTGTCAACATTAAAGTCTCCACAAAGTATTGTCTGCGTCGTTGGGCTGCAGGCTTTACTCAGCAGGGCTTCAAAGGAGTCCCAGTATGAAACAGTGCACCCTGGTGGCCGGTATAAGCTCCCAATCAGGCATGGCTGATGGCTGGTTTTCACTTCAATCCAACAGCATTCTATGCCTGGAGAAACGAGATCAGGCCTGGGTTGGCAGTTGAGTTCAGCTTTCCAATAGATGCAGACACCACCACCAACATTTCCGCTGCGATCTAGCCTTTCTAAGTTATAGCCTGGGAGGTGGAGATCGCCAGGAGTGACGGATGAGTCCAGCCATGTTTCGCAAATTACAAGTATGTCAGATTTTGTTCCTTCAGCAAGATCCAGAACATCACGCAGTTTGTGGCGCAGGCTTCTGATATTGATGGACAGGATATTCAGTTCATGAGCAGCAGGGTCGTTGCCTAATCTTCTTCCAGTCATTGCACAGATATATTATCCACATCCTGACTTAGAGATGCAAATGCGTTGCCAACAGTGACACTAAACTTCGCAGCTTGCGTCTCTGGCGGCGAGTCACGCTGATAGCCCCGTGATTTCTGGCCTGGAGTCCGGGCCGGTGCTCCACAGGTGTCATCTAGGATATCGCAATCCACGCTGTATCCGCTCTTACTGTCGTCCGTGGGGCTGCTGCTGCTGTTGGTGGTCGTGGTGCTGCTCTGCGCTGTTTGTTGATCTCCACTGGCATCAGACTGGGTGTACTTATCGAAGTTCCACTCTCTTGTGTACACAGGCCTTGGCCAGAAGCGCTTGTTGCTGAGAAACGATTCGTCCGCTGCACTGGCAACAATACGCGCAGTGGAGGATTTTTCTTTTTGAAATATTTTTACGTCAAACACTTGGACATTGTGGTCAGCCTCAGCTGCTCTTGCTGCGATAAACTCCTTCAGCTGGTCTGCAGTAATTGCATGCATCAGATTTCCGACAAACAGGACTCTCTTCTTCGCTGTCGGTTTGGTGGAGGTGATGAGTCGCCATGTGGCGTCCGAATCCTCACTCATCTCTTCAAATTTCGGCAAGCGATCCACACGTGGCGGGGTCAACTCCGAGCTGGGTCCGGGTGAACCATGTGTACGGGAGTTGGACGGCTTGTTGTTTGAGCTGTCAACGTCGGATCTGACACTGCTGGTCGACATGGTCAGGTCCATCTCGGGATCAATGGGTCGTGAACTCTCTACGGGTACGGCGGACTGTGAACGACTTTCTGTGGCTGTACTACGTTTCTTTCGATTTCGGCGCTGCCTCTGGCTGGTTGTTTCTTGCTCTCTCTCTAGGTCTGCAATGGCGGAGGAGTTTGATTTACAAGACGCACACGTAACATTGCCGATGTCCAAATTTTGGCACAGGCGAGTGTCGGCCAGGTCCTCTCTCAGCTGGGAAAGTTCGGAGCTCAATCCACTAATCCTTCGTTGATATCGTTTCTCCTGGTCCTGGAGTTGGCTTTCAAGACGAGCTAGAGTTCTCAGCACTTCTACAACATTGTGTTCGATGCCAGGCAATGAGCGAAGCTGTGTATGGACCTGTTCGGCGGTCACCAGCTGCTCAGTGTGATCTGGGCTAGCCATCCCACCCAGGCTGTTGGGGCTAGTCCCCAAAAGCTACCTAAAAACTACGGAAAAACGGGAGCCTCAAAACACGCAACCTACTACACCCCATCTGATATTATATGTAAGAGTTGAACCTTGGTGTGAAAATTGTCGCCTGCTGGCGCGGTGACCAGGTGATTTGGGCAACCAGGACCACGTGACCGCTTCTTCAACCATGTTCGATTGGGAATAAAGGAGGAACGCTGCATCGCAGCCTTTTCGGACCAAAACCAGTCGACTCAGCGTCCAAAAGACTACAACATATGGGCCAATCGCGGTCATCCGTGCTTTTATAAGAACGAAATGGCGCTTTTAGTGAGATTTTGCATACAAATCCCCATCTAGTAGGGCGCAGTCACCCAGTTTCGGTGGAAGTGCGCAAGTTCGATTGGGATTCAAGTAGGAAGGGAGCGTCTCAGCTTCCTCGGACCAAGACCATTCGACTCAGCACCCCGAAGACTACAACTGGTGAAAATTTGATTTTAGGGTATACTTCCCCTTTAATTATTATTGGAATTTTCCAGACTCTCACGTGAGCCACGGTAACCATGTACACACAGAGGCGGCCATATTTTTGTTGGTTGCCATGACAACGGTCGCATAATTTTCGCGAATTGGGTTGATTTTTTCAATTTTTAGAATTTTTTTAATTTCTTCTTATTTTCCTGAAATCCTGCTGAATTTATGGAATGCATAATGCCCCAACAAGACTGCATTTTGCATCCGCAACTTGGCAAAAATATTTCCAAAAATGTGGACAACCCTACTGCCAGTACTGGCACTGCTAGCCGACAGCGTGTATCACCATGGAAACTGCGACTTCCGCCGTGGCGGAAAGTTCAAATCCGCTACTCCAAAATGTTTGGAGCGTATACCATGGTATACTCTCCTGCGGAAGTTCCGCTCCTGGGACACTCCGAGATAGTGAGCGATTTGTGTTGTTCGATTTTATTTTCGATCATGAAGTGGATAGTTTGACTTTAGTCAGAGCAGCTACGGCTGCAGTTGTACATGTATGTTGAAGTCAAGACTCGTTTGGCCAAGGGATGAAGAGAGATACGGAGCGATAGGTGGATAGCCGAGAAGCTGAAACCGACGGCTGCGGCGTCGGCCAAAGACCAAATCCCGGACCCGTGAGCAGCCAAGCGTGGCCATCATGTAAAACCACGCAGGGGGACCACTGTGATGTAGGTCTAGCAAGAGCGATACATGTACTACTATTACCAGTATCTGTAGCAGTTATCATTGGTTATCGTCGACGTGCTGCTCAACAAGTTCGTACTAGTATTCAGCAACAAAATGTCGTTGCGGTCTCCATTGCCTGTCGACAACGTCTCGCCAATCGACCTCTACCCAACGGAAAATCCATTCTTTCAGATTACTAGTATAGTATAGAGAACAAAGACTCAAAGTCAACAATACCGAACCCACGACATGTAGCTAATGCTTGATACTCAACAAAAACAACGATCTGTCAAACACCTAGTACATGTATCTACATCAACAGTACATCAGTGCTGCGTTGATGTGTCCACAAAGGACGAAACCGTTCTGTCCACAGACACAGTAGTAGTACTGACTGTACTCCATCACTCAGTACAGACGTGCACGAGTACTTCGAAGTGAAAGCATGCTTGAGAGTTGAGTTGCAGGAGAGCTGCACTGAATTTTTTGGAAGTCAGAGAGGTACTAGGTGCGCTGGCTTCGTTCGCCGTGCACGCGCGTGAGCATGTGAGACCACGCGAGCATTTTGTCGCAGGAGAGGTGCGACACCACTCCCGCAAAACCTTGTCGCACCAGCGGATCCGCCACTGCATGTGGGACCGGGTCCCACATGCACTTGAGAGTTGCGGATCCGCTGCAGCGGTGTCGCAACAGCGTGTATCACCATGGAAACTGCGAGTAGCGGAACTTCCGCCGTGGCGGAAAGTTCAAATCCGCTACTCCAAAATTTTTGGAGCGTATACTCTCCTGCGGAAGTTCCGCTCCTGCGACACTCTGACATAGTGAGCGATTTGTGTTGTTCGATTTTATTTTCGATCATGAAGTGGACAGTTTGACTTTAGTCAGAGCAGCTACGGCTACAGTTGTACATGTATGTTGAAGTCAAGACTCGTTTGGCCAAGGGATGAAGAGAGATACGGAGCGATAGGTGGATAGCCGAGAAGCTGAAACCGACGGCTGCGGCGTCGGCCAAAGACCAAATCCCGGACCTGTGAGCAGCCAAGCATGGCCATCATGTAAAACCACGCAGTCGGACCACTGTGATGTAGGTCTAGCAAGAGCGATACATGTACCACTATTACCAGTATCTGTAGCAGTTATCATTGCCATTGGTTATCGTCGACGTGCTGCTCAACAAGTTCGTACTAGTACTCAGCAACAAAATGTCGCTGCGGTCTCCATCGCCTGTCGACAACGTCTCGCCAATCGACCTCTACCCAACGGAAAATCCATTCTTACAGATTACTAGTATAGTATACAGAACAAAGACTCAAAGTCAACAATACCGAACCCACGACATGTAGCTAATGCTTGATACTCAACAAAAACAACGATCTGTCCAACACCTAGTATCTACATCAACAGTACATCAGTGCTGCGTTGATGTGTCCACAAAGGACGAAACAGTTCTGTCCACAGACACAGTACTGACTGTACACCATCAGTACGTGCACGCGTACTTCGAAGTGAAAGCATGCTTGAGTTGCAGGAGAGCTGCACTGAATTTTTTGGAAGTCAGAGAGGCGCGCTCGCTTCGTTCGCCACGCGTGCACATGTGAGACCACGCGAGCATTTTGTCGCAGGAGAGGTGCGACACCACTCCCGCAAAACCTTGTCGCACCAGCGGATCCGCCACTGCATGTGGGACCGGGCCCTAAGGCTGTGGTCGAGTGTGGAGTGTGGCCAGTGCAGTCTGCGCTCATCATACGCGTACCGGGCGGTAGTAGATCTGGACTACTACATGTACTACTACAGTACTACTAGGGCACACTAAACACAGTCAGTACAGAGAGAAAAATAATCGTGACCTGTTTGCGCACATTCCATTGTCCAAGCTCTTGTTTTGAGAGCGCCGGGGATACCGGACTCATTGCACTTCTCACAGAAGACTAGGCTAGCCGAGATCTCAGGCGCAATCTCCTGTGAAGCTGGTTGTTACTTGTAGATCTGACCTTCGTTTATCGTTGTGACTGAGGTATGGCCACGTCAGAGATCTACATAACCAAAGGTGTGGATGCTCGTGAACCCTTTGCCTCTACGGACCCGGTCCACCAGCGAATGGGCAAGTCGATTTTTCATCTCAGGGTAGATTGCGAGAAGTGCGGAATAGGAGGCTACGGTACCTGCTTCCTGCTTCAGGATTTGAGCAAAGACTGCGACGGCGATTACGTGTACTTTGCTACTGCGGCACACAATCTCTACTGCGTGTCTTTTCCTGAAAAGGAAAAGAACCCGAACTGTGAGACTGGTTGTAATCAATATAGATTTGTTAAGATAATTGAGAGATGGAACCTGAATGAAACGGAAGTTTACCTAACTGACAACATAGGGAAGAATAGCAAGGCCGGATGGCTGAAGGTCTCCAACAAGTACGAAAAGAGCGCCAAGTCTGTCCAGGTCCAGGTCAAGGTACGCAAGGCTGATGCGGCTACTCACCAGGCCAAGCTAGACCGCTTCACCTACGATTTCGGTGTCATTGCAGCGCGCAAAGTCGACC
>NC_088655.1:20094144-20114170 GCF_964019385.1 Sycon ciliatum
CAGCACACATTAGTTCCTTCCACTTTGGACGATCCTGGGCGAGCTGCCTCAGTGCAACTAGATCCTCGTGTGATGTGAGGGAGTTTGTGGATCTGGAATTTTTCAGGTCGTTGTTGATGGATCGCGGGAGTGTTGTTCTCGGGCGGCCTCGGAACCCTGAGCTTCCTGGCTGAAAGTATGCTGACATAGCCTGCTGGACCGGGGATGAGGTGTCTAGTCGAAGCATGTGGCCAAACATTCTCCACCTAGCAGACTGGATGATTCTGCTGAGTGGCTTGGAGCCAGTGCGCTTGTACAGTGCTTCATTGCGTATTATACGGGGATATTTGACCCCTGTGACTGCTCGTAACTGCTGGCGGTGGAACGAGTCAAGTTTCTTTTCTTGAGTCTCTGTCAGGCTCCATGTGCCGCAGTTATAAAGAAGTATTGGGAGAATAAAGCTGCCGTATAACCTAATCCGAAGGGGTTCACGGGCATGGTTACCTCTTAGCCATATCACCCACAGCTGATGTAAGGCGCATGTTGCTAGACGTTTTCTCCGACTGATATCTTCCTCCACTCCAAGCATCGATCCTAGTTTGACCGTGTTCCGCCATCGCTCGTCTACTCTGTCCTTTTCTCTTTTAATTGTAGTATATTCGGTTTTGGCTTCATTCATTTTTAAATTGTATTCCGCTAACGAGGATGATAGTATGGGTTGATTGTCATGCAAATATTGTAGGCTGGTGCTGATGAAGTCTACGTCATCCGCATACGCTGTTTCATTGGGCAATTGAAGCTGAATATCCAATGCTGGTCGCGGTGAGAGTCGCTCTCGAATCAACCTCAATGCAGCCTCGCGGTAGACAGTAAACAGGACTGGCGATAGAGAATCACCTTGTGGGGTTCCATTATGTGTGACTAATGGTTGGCTGAGAATGTTATTCAGCTTTACTTTTATTGTGGTGTCTGTCAGAAGGCACTGGATGATGTGCAGCTCATCATGATCAATGACTGTTGACAGTATATCGATCAGCCTGACCCTTGATATAGTGTCAAATGCCTTTGACATATCAATGCCTAAGATTGAGATCTCCGACGCAACACGCTGGCATCTTGCTGATAACCACCGATAGCTATATACCACGTCTCCAGTACTTCTCCCTGACCGGAACCCGCTCTGGTTCAGTGACAAGTACCCGTTGATAGCTGGCTTGATCCGCGTCAGGATGACCAATGAAAGAAGTTTACGTAGGGTGTTCAACAGGGTAACTGGCCTTACATTTCCAGGAGGACCTCTTTTCTTTCCCGGCTTTGGTATCGGTATCAGTAGCCCATCGCCTAGCTTGAGTGATTTGTCTTTGGCATAATTGTTGAATGTAGTGGCAATGTTCGAGAACAGTGCTGGTGTTCCATATTTGATAAGTTCAGCAGGTATCCCATCTGGTCCCGAAGCTCGGCCATTATTCAAGCGCTTAGCTGCGGCATGTACCTCTGGCTGCTTTATAGGGTTTTTAACCCATTCAGCGCTGAAGACGTATATATACGTCATTGAAAATGACGCCCAGGCGCGGAGGACGTATATATACGTCTTTTTTCAGTGCGGACGTGTTGACTCGTAGATCGCTCCGCGATCGGTTCCCATGTCCCTCAGCGCCTGGGGAGTCCCCAGAGAGAGTCGCGTTAGTCACCAGCTAAAAAAAACCCGGCTACAAAGTGTTACGTCGCGCTCCGGGGTACAAACATTTGTACGGTGAATTTTTGAATTTGGAGGTAATGTCATCCCGGAGAGGCGAGCTGCTGAGCGTGGACGAAGTGCTAGACGCTGTTTTCCTGGACGATAACAGCGATGTGGAGCCCAGCATCGATAGCGACGATGACGACTGGGATGCTGAGCCTGGCACTGCTGAGGAAGTGGTCGAAATTGCTGAACCCGATGACGGCGACGATGTCAATATGCCCACCCCTGAGAATCCAGCTGAGAACGTAGCTGAAGTCCCAGGTGAGGGCGTCTTAGTCAGCCAAGAGGATGAGAATGAGCCGGTCGTTGTTGCAGAAGTGTCTGCCAGGTCACACAAACCAGCAGTGGAGCAGCTTGCTCCAGGAGATACTGGCCAAGAAGGTAATAATAACTAATTACGTCTGGTGAATATTTTGAATTTTGAATTTGTAAAAACAACAAGTGTGGGTGCTTGCAGCGATCATACCAACCTGTAGATAACAAACTGGCAGCCCAACGTGAATTACATGTCACCTGCTTCTTTGACTGAACATTTAGTTGTCATAATGATCATATGTTGCACTGTAATTGCACATTCTGATTGTTGAGATTTTCAATTTGTTTTCAAAATAATTTCGACCATGTGAAAACCAACGCAATTATGATTATATGTACTTAGCAAGCAATGATACACTACACAATACCATGCAGTACAAAATATCAAGCGTAAATGGGATTCTCTACTCTGTTTACTCCACGTGCTTGTGTAGGGTTGTGGCGTATGGATGAAAACATTCCCGTCATCCCAGAATTTACTGCCGACGCCGGCATGAACGTCAACGTGCCGCCAGAGCCAACGCCGTATGATTTTGTGAAGCTGTTCTTCACTCCGGAACTATGGCAGCTGCTGGTGACTGAGACAAACAGATATGCAGAGCAGTACCTGGCACAATTTGGTGCAGATCTAACGCGACACAGTCGACTGAAGAAGTGGGTGCCCGTCACTGTGCCAGAGATGAAAGTCTTTCTCAGCCTCTATCTGCTGATGGGCATAGTGGTCAAGCCAGAGCTAGATATGTATTGGAGCACCGCTGCACTGCTGAGTACGCCTATCTTTGGCTCATCTATGCCACGAGACCGTTGGTGTGCAATACTATCTTTTCTGCATTTCGCTGACAATGCGACAGCTGATCCACAGGACAAGCTTGCAAAGCTACGCCCGCTGATCGACATGACGTGTGGTCTGTTCCGAACAGTCTATACACCAGCGCGCCATGTGTCTATCGACGAGGAGCTAGTGGCTTGGCGTGGCCGTTTGCAATTTCGCCAGTACATTCCATCCAAGCGGGCCAGGTTTGGTGTGAAGGTATTCGCGCTCTGCGAGTCAAGCGGATATATGTGCGACTACATTATCTACGTCGGCAAGGACACAACATTTGATGACGACATGGTGCGTACCCTGGGAAAGTCCGGTGCCGTCGTAGGCAAGCTGATGGAGCCTCTGCAAAACAAGGGTTATCAGTTGTACATTGACAACTGGTATACCAGCATTGAATTGGCTACTTACCTTGCGCAGCATGGCACCACGATGTGCGGCACAATCCGCAAAAACCGACGCGGGCTGCCAAAGCGCATCACAAACTACCGTGGTCTGTCGCGAGGAGAGTTTGTGTTTCGCTCGTGGAATGGGATCCTATTCCTGCGACTGTCCGACACCAAGGAAGTGCATTTCCTGTCTACCATCCATACGACTAGTATCGTGGACACCGGAAAGCGTGACGTCCATCGCCTCCCGGTACAGAAGCTGGCGCTGGTTCACGACTATAACCAGTATATGGGAGGCGTCGACAGAAACGACGAGATGATGAGTTTTTATACAGCTGCGCGAAAGACCCAGAAATGGTATAAAAAGCTTGCCATCCATCTGCTAGAAGAGTGTCTTCTGAATGCTTTCGTGTTGTTCCGGAAATTCAGCGGTAAATCGAAGAAGCACTCCGACTTCATCACGATCGCATTGAACGCCATGCTGCAGGATGGAAGGAGATCTGGTGCTGCTGCTGCCTCAGCTGCTCCGGCCACACCTGTAGCACGCTCTGTTGCAGCGAGTGGTCATGTGCCCTGCAGTATACCGAGCACTCCAAAGAAGACGAAGCCACAGAAGAAGTGTCGCTACTGTTCGCGGAACAACATCAGGAAGGAGTCTCGGTATTGCTGCATGAAATGTCCTGGCCAGCCTGGACTCTGTGCTGCTCCTTGCTTTGCCCTGTGGCATGAGTAACTGTACATATGTTATATAATTCACCTGTATATAGCCACTTTTCATGATATATATATCCATTGAGTGTATATAAGCCGAAAACCTGTACATGAAGGGAAAAGTGACATCTGAACGCAAAAATTCAATTTTTCTTTATGCTAACTAGAAGCTCCTAGAGTGTTTTAGACTGCTAAAATTGTTGTATTCTGCCTGTGTGTGAGTGGTACAACGGTGCACAACATTGATTTTAATCATATGTGGAGTTTGAAATTTCTCGAAAAATGTATGCAGAGCCTGGGTGGCATGGCCTGTAGCGCTAAATGGGTTAAGGTCTTCCTCTGTCCGTAAGAGCCTAGATGACTCCAGAGCAGGATCACAGAATATAGCACGGAAGTGTTGCCTTAATGCTTCGACTGATTCACTAGGTTGTGCAATGAGTTTGCCATCAGAGTCTTCAACCACAACTGGTGACTGCTGCTGTCGGCGCAGTAGTCGTGTTGCTTTGAACATTTTCGCGTCGTCTTTCATTCGGTCTATTTCAGCTACACGTTCGTCCAGTCGAGTCGATGCTAACTTGAGGCATTCCCGACGAATTTGGTGTGCCAGCCTGTTGCGTCGCGTCTTCATTTCTTTTACCTTAGTTCCATCTCTGCACACCGTAATGTCGAGACGCAGTTTGCGTTTCTCTGCTGCTAGCTTTTCAATTTCCCCGCTGAAGCCATTTCTATGCGTCTTGTTTGTTTTAGGGACGCGGCCCACCGATGTGTTTGCTGCCTCACTCATAGCGTTCACAATATACTGCAGATGTTGCTCCGCATTGACACCTTCCTGCTCTCTGCCGAGGTCCTGTAGATGTTCGTTGATAGCCTCTCTGTACTTTGCTTTCTTGGTCGGGTCACTAAATTCCGATATATTGAATTTTGCGTTGCTGGATATGGCTACTGGCGGCCTCTTGAGCTTCTTGTACAACTTAGTCAGGTTGAGGTTTGCCAGCACAAGACGGTGATCGCTTTCTAAGCTTGTCCCGGCGTATGATCTGGCATCCGGCATCCGTCACCACAATCATGTACATATTGAATTTTTACATTCGGCAAATCGTTAGAACGAGAGAACTTGAAAGCTCAGTGCCCTACGCTATGCTTTTTACCGAGCTCATCATGCGTGTTATTCGAACTGACGGAAGCATCTTTGGGCTGATGTTAAGGAGGAGAAGTATGCGTTAGACCTGTAGAGGGTGTCAGGTAGAATGAGAGCGAGTCACATAATCTGCCAGAGACAGCGTCTCGTCCGGGCCTGACTCCTCTTCACCCTCGAACATCGATATCCACGGATTGGTGTGCTCGATAAACTCCCGGACGCCTGATCGAGGCGGGACATAGAACTCTCAATGGAAGCAAACATCTGGCCTACTGATAACTCCAGCTTCTGGAAACGCTCTAGCGAAACAGGTCTGAATCTACTGACCGATCTGCGGGCCGAATTCCCACTAGGACTTGACGTGAATCCGCACTATTGCCCTGCATGCATTCCCCCGATACACTTGGCATACATACACTTTCTTCCAAGTTGCTTCACGTTATGACCTTGCAGTTGAAAGCAGGGAGCAGTACAATACCATGTACGAGGGAGTAGTACAATATCATGTATTATTATTATTACTCTCATTATCAAATTTTTAGTAGGGCAATCCCCAAAGGCCTAAGGCCTTTTTACAGGGTACCCTAGGAAAGCAAGTTCTGATTTGCGGAATAATTGCAATGAAGAACATAAACGGGCCTCAGCAGTCCAGCGGTCAGGGCCGAGGAAACCAACTGAAAATAAACCAATGTACAGTAGGTATCGGTTATAGCATGGGTGTTTGAAAACCGACTTTCTATTCTTATTTCCGATATTTCTTACACACGATGAATCAAGTGAGGCATATCATATGCACGTGCGCAGGGACAGGAAAACCATCGTACGTCATGCAACGCAGTACTTCTGTGCATGTGGCTGGTCATAGTCCCATAGGGGGTTATGGCTTACCATGTGGCTATGCAACATGAGTTATATGACCACAACAGTTGAATCTGCACCCCCACGACGCAATGAGAGTCAGATCAGAGCGGAATTGGACAGATGTTATTACTACAGGCGATACACTTTGCACTAATCTGGCATGTTTCGCTACACAAAGTCCATTCTTAGGACCCAGATATCCTACTATGGTATAAATTGCTTGTAAGAATAAATTTGCACTTGAAATCCATGTTATGATTATGAAAACATGAGAGTTCATTCGTGTAGGCCGTATATTCTTTTTCACGACCACACTATAACCGATACGGACTGTACTACTTCCTAGTTGAAAGCCCTATTTGAATAAGGCTGTGTTTATATGAGGCGTTTCAACCCGGGTCAGATTTCAACCCGCCATGTACACAAAATGAATGGTGCTTGACCCGGGCTGAAATTTTGCCCCGGGTTGATTTCAACCTTCCCCTTGGGGGAGGGTTGATATCAACCCGGGTCAAAGATATCGTACTACGTACATGTACTTCTGTGCGTATCTCGCGCCCGGTTTGAACAGCAGTGCATGTGTGCGTACAGACCCGGGCTGAACTTGACCCGGGTTGAAATTTCTAATGAAATTTCAACCCGGGTCAAATTTCAACCCGCCATGAATGCGGATTGACTGGCGTGTTTACATGACGCATTGCGCTCGACCCAGGTTGAAATTTTGCCCCTGGTTGATTTCAACCAGGGAGTCATCAAATATGGTACCGGTATTTGACGACTCCCTGATTTCAACCCTCCCCTTAGAAATCGTACTGGCGAACTTCTGTGCGCATCTCGCGCCATGTTTGAATAGCACTGCACAAATAAGTGCACATGCAAATTTCGCGCGAAAGTATTCACGTGACCACACAGGACTCTAGAAGTGGACTTTTGGCGGTAAATCAGTAATAGACTGTCTTCATTGTAAACAACCACCTATTTTTCCATCGTGCAGACTTTCAACCCGGGTTGAACTCGACCGTGGTTGAAAATTCTCCCGTAAACGCAGCCTGAGGCCTAGGCCGTCATCACACTATGTTCTCCGACTCCCGTTTACGTCTACTCAAGTACGTCTATGGTGAAAATCCCAAACGGGTGGTCGTGTCATCAGACAGGCACAGCTCTTAAAAATACCGTATTATCTCTAATATAAGAACAGTCTCCAATAATAGCACGTCTCCAATAATAGAACACCTTGGGGCGGCATTCAAAAATAAAGTGCTCAGTCTCCATTATGAGCACACTGTGTAAATACATTATCTGTGCCGGCGAAAAAACCCTCTTCTATCTTGCGAGCCACGGAAATCACAGGGTAGGTCAGGGCGATGAAATATTGACTGGAAGTATTTACTAAATGTGTCGAGATTCCATTGAATGCTTGTCATGATATTGCCATCATCGTCTGCCAGCCAAACAGGAGGAGTGTTGGTGTTCGACTTCATTTGGCGCAGATTCCGGATTGCATTGTAATAGGAGCGTGGGTCAGGTCGTAAAGCATCAGTAGCTTCTGCCTGCCTTTGCCAGAAGTCGTCTCCATCCTGCCTCAGTATTTTTCTGATTTTGTGCTGAATACTGTTGCGCTCTTCTTTTAGAACTTTTCTTCTGGCAGGATCTGGCTCAGCATGGATGCGTATGTGGAGATCTTTTTGGTCTTGGGATAATTGTTTTATAGTTGGATTTTTGCTCCGAGTTGGCTTAGCACGCCGAGGTTGAATACCAAAAGACGTACATGCGGCACCATGTATAGTCGACACAAAACTGTTCCATAGAGTATCAATTTCTCCCTGCGATGACGGTGGTGGTGACGCTACGACGGGTAGTGACTCAGACAGAATACGTTGATATTGTTTCTGCGTGTCGGCAGAAGGCGGGTTATATGTTACAAAGCATCGGTGGTTGGCTTTTGGAGCATTGTTCGACTTCTTGAAAGAAAGTCGAACATCCGCGATTACTGGATGATGATCCGATCGGGTTATGAAGCCTCCATATGACCGCGCGTTAGTGACAATTGACACGTCCGATTTCCGTACCATGATAAAATCATGTTCCCGACTTGATTCCCATCGTTATGACACAAGCCATCAGCAAACCACGTTGCACGATGCTGCATGCGGTGCTTGAACATTGTGTTAGCTAGTAGCAGGTGGTGTATCTCACAAAATTCAATTACACGGCTTCCATTGTCATTACCCATTCTGTGTTTTGAGTACATTCCTACTGGGTTCGATGAGTCAGCTGGCGAACTGCCTACCTTGGCATTCATGTCACCCAGTACCCACAAGACGTCACGACGATTAACATTTCCAACAGCTTTGCTCAGCAAAGAATAAAATTCATCAGCCTCAACAGGGTTAGCTGTGGAACGTTGTAGGGTAGGAGCGTAGCAGCAGATGATTGATACCCCTCTACTGTTACGACTTCCAGTTAGCAGTATCCGTAGCGAAACTACTCGGTTCGAAAAAAATTGGTACGAATCGATATTTCTTACAATATTTTTATTGACGAGAATTCCTACTCCAGCTCTGGACGAAGTGCCTCCAGAACGATACAATGTGTGGCCATTGTCCAACACATCGATACCGTTGCCTTCCATTCATGTCTCAATCAGGCCGAGGACGTCCAGGCGGTAGGTATCAAAGTCCTGAATAATCTGTTGTTTTTTGATTTTAGTCCGCAGCGAACGAACGTTGAACGTGCCAACACGGCACGACGGCGCTCCAGCTCTTTCATGTCTCCGGTGAAAAACAAGCCCAGGCTTCAGGCTATCACTACTCATTTGTCAAAAAACTTGGCTTAGACATAGTCCGAGGAACAGAAATACCCTCCAGAAGGAGAGCTGACGGGAGTTCAACCCGCCATCACATAAGGACAGTGATTATTCTATGGCCTTGGTAGCGCCTCTATATCTGTTACCTGGCATGGCACCACTCTGCGCTATCACCTTTCCCTAGGCACCCTGTGCAATGCATCATGAAAAATGGGCTGGTCACACCCCGCAATATCATCACCCTCATCTAGCACCTAGGCACTCTGCACAATGCATCATGAAAAATGGACTTGCCACACCCGGGACCCGACATAATGATAATTTTCACACTCCATAGTGACGGAGTTCACACCTTCTGAGTATAAAATCAGTGTATCATACTTTGTTTGATCATCCATCTGATGATCCGTTGCTTGAACGGTGAAACACTGTGTAATGGAATTTGATCTCTGACGGTTTTTCCGCTTGTGTGTGATCAAGCTCTGCCTTGCTTGCATTGAGCACTCTCCGCAGTTTGAGACCATTCCCTTGTGTGAATTAGCTCCTCTTATTGAGTTGAGCACTTTCGTCGAAATCTGCAACCATGGATGAACCGTCACGTATGAACCTGGGATACTCATTGAAGAACATTCCGTTGCCATCGCCAAAGGAGTACAAGAAGAAGCTTATCGAGAAAGTCGAGGACGTTATCCGCCGCATGAGGTGGAAGGCCATCTTCTTCCTGAATGGCCAGGACAGCTAAGAAAAGAACACATACGGATTCAGAACGAAGAACTGCCCCCAGAAGGTCGCGGAGTTGAAGGCTTTCGAAGAGGATATGTACACCATGATCGAGACCGTGAGCTTCCGCAATGCCGGCAACGACCTCCAGCAGCGCATGAAGGATGACCTACTGTCGGTAAGGACTTCGAGTGACATTATTGTTCCTGCTGATAAAACGAGAAACCTGTACCGCATGTCTGCCAACA
Source organism: Sycon ciliatum (assembly GCF_964019385.1). Taxonomy (NCBI): domain Eukaryota; kingdom Metazoa; phylum Porifera; class Calcarea; order Leucosolenida; family Sycettidae; genus Sycon; species Sycon ciliatum. The sequence continues at coordinate 20,103,873 of NC_088655.1, forward strand.
AGTATAACGCATTGCTCACCGAAAATGTCACAAACGTATAAACATGCAACTGATAGCGCCGACAACGAAATCAATAGTGAAGCCAAAGTTATCGCTGAGCGGTTGGAGATTGATGACCGAGTAAACGTCTTGGCGAAGTCGGAAGCATTCATCACATTAAAAGATCACAAAGAAAACTTTGAAAAGAAATTCCCATGCCGCCTCATCAACCCCGCCAAACCTCAGCTAGGCGTTGTGAGCAAGGAAATTTTGGAGTCCGTCTCTGAGCCTCTGCGGAGCCACGTCAATCTATGGAAGAACACGCACGCCGTCAATGATTGGTTTAATGGCATCCAGAACCCAAGGGAGTGTTCGTTCGTCGTGTTCGACATAGTCGAATTCTACCCGTCCATCTCCGAGGAACTGCTGAAAAGTGCCCTGGAGCATGCAAGTAGTAATGCTCTCACCCGAAAGAGCAACGTCGATATCGTGATGCACGCCAGAAAATCACTGCTTTTCGCGGGTGGTCGAGCATGGATGAAAAGGACAAAGACGAGATTTTTGATGTTACCATGGGATCGCATGATGGGGCGGAAGCCTGCGAGTTGGTTGGCGCTTTTGTTGAGTTCGAAACAGGACGACTGACGACATATCCAGACATTACAACGGGAACAGGTGAGTGGGAACGACATTAATTTTATTATACTAGTAGACGACGAGACAAGAGACCAAGACGAACGAAACGACTACATTGAAGAGTGAGAAAAGAGAGAGCGAGATCAAGTCTAAACGGCAAGATAAAGGGCCTGGGTAGCTATGGCAAATATGGGCGCGCAAGTAGCTACCCAGGCCAACGGAGCAAAAGGAGACAAAAGGTGCGTACGCAAGTGCATGCAGGCCAGCTAGAAAATGTACGGGAGGTGGTACCTAACATACCACCCCTCCATGAAAAAATCCCGCGTCCTCGCGGAGAGAAAAAAAAAGAGAGAAAAAGATTAAAAAAAACGACTGAAGGAGAAAAAACACACACACACACAACGCACGGGCCTCACAAAAGTGTGTACTAAAAAAAATGCACTACAGATCATTACAACCGTCAACGTTCCTGTACTACTCATACTATAGTGTGTACAAGGCCAAAAACAACGGGCCCAAACACCCCTTCAAAACATGGCACAAAAAATAACTATTGGAGTTCGACGAGGGACTTGAATTGTATTCTGATGACTAGTATTTTGCACGGCTAATAGAGCCTAGTTACACTTTAATATACGACATAAATAAGAGAGCGTGGCTCACCATGATCGGACCCCTAATATTAATGAAGGACACCCGCGCGCACACACACTAACAAAAAATTCACGAAAATAAATTTGACGAAGAAGGAACGCATACAAAAAAAAGAAAGAGAGAAAGGTAGCTGACCTGCATGGCTTGAACGACACGAGGTTGATATAGACGAGACGAGGTTGGCGTAGGAGAGACGAGGTTGATAGAGACGAGACGAGGTTGGCGTAGGAGAGACGAGACTGACATGGACGAGACGAGGTTGACATAGACGAGACGAATGGTGGTTGAGGACGGCTGGGCATGGGATGATCTCAGGGTCGTGGGTCGATCAATAATCGGGCGCCAATGTTGAGTTCGAAACAGGACGACTGACGACATATCCAGACATTACAACGGGAACAGGTGAGTGGGAACGACATTAATTTTATTATACTAGTAGACGACGAGACAAGAGACCAAGACGAACGAAACGACTACATTGAAGAGTGAGAAAAGAGAGAGCGAGATCAAGTCTAAACGGCAAGATAAAGGGCCTGGGTAGCTATGGCAAATATGGGCGCGCAAGTAGCTACCCAGGCCAACGGAGCAAAAGGAGACAAAAGGTGCGTACGCAAGTGCATGCAGGCCAGCTAGAAAATGTACGGGAGGTGGTACCTAACACTTTCATCCTCAGTAAGCTAGTGCCGATCTTCGGGAATAAAAACGTGGGTCTCTACAGGGATGATGGCTTGGCCATACTCCGAAACGCTAATGGCCACCCCGCGGACCGGGTCCGTAAGGATGTTATTGAGGCATTCAGGAAGCTCGGCCTGAGAATAAAAATAGATACCAACATGAAAGCCGTGAACTTCCTCGACATTAACATGAACATCGCAACCGGCATCTACAAGCCCTACAGGACGCCTAACGACACGCCACTATATGTCAACACAAAGTCCAACCACCCGCCTAGCGTGATCAAGAACATACCTGTTGGCGTCAACAAGCGGCTCGTATCAATCTCATGCACCAAGGAGGTCTTCGAGCAAGCGCGGCCACTTTATGCCGATGCCCTACGCGCAAGCGGTCACGCAAGTGAACTGTCGTTCCCTGATGAAGACCAACCGGCACCTGCAGCGGGCAGTCGTCCCAAGAAAAGAAATCGTGACCGCAGGGTTATCTGGTTCAACCCGCCATATAGTGCGAGTGTGGCCACAGGCATCGGTGCACGGTTCCTGAGCCTCATCCAAAAGCATTTCCCTAAGGGCAGCAAGATGCACAAATTATTCAACAGGAACACTGTGAAGATCGCATATAGCTGCATGCCGAATATGGCCCGACTCATTAAGGCCCACAACAAGAGAGTGTTGCACCCACCAACACCGGACAAGGACTGCAACTGCACGATCAAGAACTCGTGTCCACTCGAAGGAAAGTGCCAGGCGGACAACGTCATCTACCAGGCCATGGTGTCGGACGACACTCGTAACGCCAAGGTCTATACCGGCATGTCTGCGCCGCCTTTCAAAGCTCGCTACTCCAACCATTTGACTACGCTCAGGCATGACCGCTATGAGAATTCCACCGAGTTGTCAAAGCATGTTTGGTCGATGAAGCGGGACAACAGACAGTACGTCATCGACTGGAAGATCCGCGACAGGGCCACCTCGTTCGATAACACGTCCAAGAGATGCGGCCTCTGCACTACCGAGAAGTATCACATCCTCGAAACCGACGCCCGCACTATACTAGGCTGAACAAGCGAAATGAGATTGTGTCAAAATGCAGGCACGAAAGCAAGTATGTCCTATCAAATTTTGTGCCCATCACATAAGGACAGTGATTATTCTATGGCCTTGGTAGCGCCTCTATATCTGTTACCTGGCATGGCACCACTCTGCGCTATCACCTTTCCCTAGGCACCCTGTGCAATGCATTATGAAAAATGGGCTCGTCACACCCCGCAATATCATCACCCTCATCTAGCACCTAGGCACTCTGTACAATGCATCATGAAAATGGACTTGCCACACCCGGGACCCGACATAATGATAATATATTTTCACACTCCATAGGGACGGAGTTCACACCTTCTGAGTATATAACCAGTGTATCATACTTTGTTTGATCATCCATCTGATGATGTGTGTGAAGGCCTCTTTTACGGGCAAAGCAAAGCACAATCATCACCATGTATCAGTACAGTGAGTAGTTAAACCCAACACGAATGAAAAATGAGAAATGGAATAAAAACATTTGTAAAAAAATAAATAAAAATAGAAATTCAATATCGAACACGAATAAAATAAAATAAAAAATATGTAAATAATAAAAATAAAAAGAACAAATTCTGCAGTCATCGCCACACTACAACGAAGTCATGAAAGTTTACCAGAATTAATTTTCTTGTCACATTCATCAGTGGAAAGTCGTGACTGAAGAGTAACCATGCTGAACAATGATTAAATATACATTCAATGATGTGTTACGAGAACAAAATACAGTGCCAAAATAGAAAGAGGGAAGGTGAGACAATATCAGTGAAGTGAGAGCTAAGTGCAACGGTGGGTGAAAAACTAATAATTATAACGCTAAAACTGTGTAGTGAGACAAACAATCATGTTGTGCACCTACGAAAACAATTTTAACGCAACTACATGTTTCTTCTGCTTACAAAGATCAGGCTTATGCAAACGAATACAAACAGCCTCAAGTACTTTCAACTGACTAGCATACCGTGCACGACAAAGAACAGAAAAACTAAAATCATCATACACCTGCAGACACTTAGGGTGAGACAACAAGTGAAGAAAAACGGCAGACTTCTTACGATCACAATCACCATCTGATTCCTCGTCTCCAACAACCGCAACCTCGTCCTCCGTTTCATCTCCCAACTCGTCCTCAGTGTCGTCCTCCGTGTCATTCTCCTCATCAACACTGATCGGTCCCAGGCTCGTTTGACGTTGTTTAACCTCTGTTCGTTGACTCCTCCTTTGATCTTGATGGCAACTTGTTACCATTGTTGTTGTTTTTGTTGTTGTTGTTGTTGTTGTTGTTGTTGTTGTTGTTGTTGTTGTTGTTGTTGTTGTTGTTGTTGTTGTTAAATCTTGTGTTCCCAGTGTCCTCGCCGGTGCTTGATCTTCAGTACTGTAATAATTCATGAAACGGAGGACGAGGTTGCGGTTGTTGGAGACGAGGAATCAGATAGTGATTGTGATCGTAAGAAGTCTGCCGTTTTTCTTCACTTGTTGTCTCACCCTAAGTGTCTGCAGGTGCATGATGATTTTAGTTTTTCTGTTCTTTGTCGTGCACGGTATGCTAGTCAGTTGAAAGTACTTGAGGCTGTTTGTATTCGTTTGCATAAGCCTGATCTTTGTAAGCAGAAGAAACATGTAGTTGCGTTAAAATTGTTTTCGTAGGTGCACAACATGATTGTTTGTCTCACTACACAGTTTTAGCGTTATAATTATTAGTTTTTCACCCACCGTTGCACTTAGCTCTCACTTCACTGATATTGTCTCACCTTCCCTCTTTCTATTTTGGCACTGTATTTTGTTCTCGTAACACATCATTGAATGTATATTTAATCATTGTTCAGCATGGTTACTCTTCAGTCACGACTTTCCACTGATGAATGTGACAAGAAAATTAATTCTGGTAAACTTTCATGACTTCGTTGTAGTGTGGCGATGACTGCAGAATTTGTTCTTTTTATTGCTATTATAAAATTGTTGTCTCCACGTCGATTATTTAAATAATAAAAAATAAACAATATCGAACACGGAATTAATTCCGGAACTATCTACTCAACCAATTCATAATGCAATACCCGCACACTGTGTCAGTGATGGAACTCCGCTACCCGATCAACATGCAGAGACCACTCAATCACATGCTTAGAAGCCGCTCTCCACAATGGCCAACTCCCTCATCGCATTAACTGGACGATGGTAGGCTGAACGTGCACCGCGAATGCACATTATGGCTGCCCTGAGCAAAGCGAAGGACAAGCGACACCGCACATAGGCCATTAGCTGGGCATACGGTCGATCGGCAGTTGCCAGCAATGCACACAACCGCTTAATAAATGCAGTACACTCCAGAGCGCAACAACCCGCCGTGGTAAAGACTAGAGGGGTAAATGAACCACGGTCGACATTGTTGATACGCTCGGCATACTCACTCTTCTTGCGGCGCTCATGTTGCTTCAGAAGATCACTGACGGGCTTGCTCTTGTATGATGCTGCATCCGGGTGAAAGACCCGGACATCGAAGAACGCATTCTGAGCCCGGGTCCAGAACCCACGAGCTCGGACATCAGCGCGGGCGTCGTTCGCGGTGTTTGTTGATGCCGATAAAAACACTTTGCCTGTGATCGGAGCAAGTACAGGCTCGACTGCCACATCTGAGCATACCTCCGTCAGAAGATCCGCCACGATATCTCTTACTTCATTGTGGCGAATTGTCGGGAAACCTCCGCGGGGGCAAATCATCGCATGCGTGGCGTCGAACGGCTCCCCACACACACAGCTCGCTGGTGTGTCCAAGAGAGACCAACCATAGCGGAGAGCTAGAGCATCGCGGAAGTCTCCCTTGGACAGATGGTGACCATGGTCTGCCAGAGGCAATACCCCGAGCCAACTCGACACGCCTTTCGTGGATAAACTCTCCAGCCGACGAGCCAGGGCAGGAGACGCACTGCTCTTGATCGTGACGAAATCATTCTGCTCCCTCTGACAACGGTCATGCGCTAGCCGTGTCTTCTCGCTTAGGGCTGCCTGGCGAACATCCTTCGTGGAGTTATGGGTGTATTGAACATCATTCTTGTGTACAATCTCCTCCACCTGAAGGGCCGTTACAGCTCTCGACTCAGGGAGCTCTGCCGTACCCATTTGCTGAAAACACGGCAGGGCCATCCCCCCAGTCGACAGGGCAGGCGGAGAAGGCTCAATTCTTCTAGTAGGAAGGAATCACGGCCCGCTAGAGCAGGTAGAAGCTCCTCCGTGATCACCTTGTCAAGGTCGGTAAGGCATTGTGCAGGGAAAGGTACTGTACGCAATAGGTAGGTCCACCTACCACGTAAACCATGAGATATTGCAGCATAGGCAGCATGTGGCTCCGTTTTTGCAATCTCTGTAAGCTTCTTCAGCTCTTCCTTCCACTTCGCCACCCGTTGCTGCACACTTTCCGCGACCGCCTCTTCCGATCCAATCTCGGAGCCGAGATAACGCAAGCTCCCCGTGACAATCCGGATCCCTGTCCCGGCAAACACTTGGCGTGCTTCCTGCTCCAGCTCTGGCTTGACAAGGAGCTGGGTCTTTTCGGAGTTCGTGAAGTATCCGTATCGCCGTCCAATTGCCTGCAGCTCGTCCCACCACCACCGGATCTGTCTCAGCCTACCTGCTCCGCTGGAATCATCCGCATACCAGCTCTGCCGGATTGATGTGTGCTGCTCCTGGAGACGAGTGATGATCGGTATGGTGGCAACTGCGTAAAAGGCCATGGAGAGGGGGTCGCCCTGAGTGGTTCCCTCACTCGACTTGACTTCCCCTCCACCTGCAACAAATAAACGTGCAGCCGTTTGATAGGAGTTCATGATGACGCTGGAGAGGGCAGGACATAGCCGCTGGACATTGTGTAGCGCCGCTTCTCAGTTCAAGCTGTTAAATGCATTGCGAGCATCCACCAACAGCACTCCATCTGTCTCCTCGTCATTGTAAATCTGCTGCACCGCATGCACGGCCGCCTCTATCCCAGCTGGTTGGCCCGCAGACTTCTGGATAAATCCGCAGGCTTTCTCAATATCCGGGGCTGCGACACGAAGTACCGCCTTAGCAACAATGCGCCTCAGCACCTCGCCAACCCCGATTGGGCGGACCCCAGGCTTCTTGTCCAGTGCAATTAGCCGACCAGCAAGAAATGGAATGAGGCCCTCCGATGGTATGACACGGGTCGCAAGCAAGCGGGCGCAATCAGCCATTGCTTCGCAAAGGCGTGTTGAGGCTCCTTTGAACGCCAAACACATGCGGCGCCAGGCAGCAGCATCCAGACCGGAAGGGCCAGCGGAGCCTTCTGTGTGCTCGGCGATAGACTTGAGGAGATCCGGGGTCAATGGGTCAAATCGAATTCCGTCCACCTCGGGGGGCTGTCCACTCAACAAGACTTCCGGGCTGGCAGCCAGCCTCTCTGGGTGCTTCTCCTGAAGAAGGTCCCTGACCGAGCTTCGGGTGCCGTCCTTTAGAGTGACCATGTCGTCTATTTTGAGCACTCCACTGTCATCATTCCCGCTATCCAATGAGCGCAGTGCATCGTGTACTCTTCCCTTCCTCATGTGTTCAGCAAACATGCGGGCTCTGTCACTCTCTCCTTGCCTCCGGCCACCCGGCCTAGAGCGAAACAAGGTGTCCTGCAGGCAACGGCCCTCCGCAAGCAGTGCATCCAAATCACCGCCCCGCCACAAAGCCATCCGCCTCTGAAGATGGTCAGCGTTAGCCTTAGCTTTGCTCTTACTGTGAGTCACCTGCAACATCAACGATGGCAAGACCGACAGATTATACATAGCACTCGCATTGGTGCCTGCCGAGTCAACGAAACTGCGAAGTTTTGCGGCAATGAGATTGACAAAATCCTTTCCAACGGACCCTGTTGGAATCTTGAAAAATCTCTTCCTCCAATGTACAACCTCGTCAAACGCAGAACTGATTGCTGGGCTGGGCGGATCTAGCCGAGGTACAGGTCCCGACGGGCCCGACTGGCTAGAATGGTAGGAGGAAACTCTCTCCCGAGGTGGATCGGGCACAGAGTTAGCCTGACTCCCCAGCAAATCAACTGAAGGTGCCGTAGCCACTAGCGGTGGCATGTCCTGGCTTAGTGTTGACGCTGACGAAGATGAAATTTCATGTACTCCATAGCGCTGTGTTTGCGGCTCAGAATTTTCACTGCTGGGGTACACTCTCCTCACCCATGCAGGGGCTGATTGCGCCAGTCAGCACCGCGGTCATGGTCGCTAGTCACACCATGACCATGACTGGCAGGCTGAAGCGCTGAGCTATCACCACCCAGACTATCAGGTCGGCTGTTAATAATAGCGCCGACATTAGCGCTGCCACTCAGACCATCGCTCTGGCTGTAGGAAGAGCCAGCTCCGAAACCAGGAGGGGCAGCGACACCTCTTGTCCTGTTTCGACACGTTGATGGAACGTTGCGACTTGGATAGCAATCCACACATGGGTTGTTAGAAATCTTGCACGCACATCTCTGGCACTTCCCTGTTAGTTGACACTGACAGCAAGGCATTACTGCTACAGGAGACGCCAGCTGGAGTAGGGATGCCGGCACGTCAAACAGGCGCGAAGACTGGTGATTTCGCTCAGACCTGGACGCCAGAAGCTGGTCAGACTCTGCTAACACAAAGTATGAACATAAACCAAAGAAAAAAGAGAACAAAACCCAACACAACACGGGAAAACAACAGCAGAGTAGCGATCTCATCCGAGTCTTCTTCCCCAGCTTCTCCTCCAGCCTCCAAGCAAATCCAGCACACCGTCAGAGCTCCAGCTCCATCTGATGATCCGTTGCTTGAACGGTGAAACACTGTGTAATGGAATTTGATCTCTGACGGTTTTTCCGCTTGTGTGCAACACTATAATTATATTGAAATTATAGTAAAAAAGTACCAGGGAACTACAATAATAATAATAATAATAATAATAATAATAATAATAATAACACAGTTGCGCGTAATGGAACATTAATATTGTGCAACACTAATGTTCGGTCCGCTGCTGTCTCTTGATGAGTCTTTCCGTTGTTCTAGTTCAGTATCATTAGTTGTAGACCATCGCTCTCCATGCTGGTTTGTCCCTTGCCCGCTCAGTCGCCAGGCCGAGATCCCGCACTGTGGTGAAAGTCATTCCAGCCTCTCTCATGTCCTCCGCAACGCTGGTTGCCAACGTCTTTCTTGGGCGCCCTGGCCGGCCTCAGGAGTCTTGGGTCAAGTAGATGTTCATGGCTTTGCGGGCGGGCGTGTTGGGGGACATTCTCAGGATGTGTCCTGTCATTCTCCTCCTCGCTGTCTAATCAGGGTGGATACTGGGCACGTTTCACAACGTTCATACAGGCGTTCATTGCTGACTTTGTCTTGCAGCTTGATACCCAGGATGCATCGAAGTTGCTTTCTGTGGAGCACGTCAACCTTGGAGAGGTTTCCCGACGTCAATCCCCACGCCTCAAAGTTGTATAGGAGACTCGGAACTACAAGTTACGCTATAATGTCCACTAAGGCAACCAGTTACTAAACAATCAGCTCATGCCATACCTGGAAGTGTTAGTAGACATTATGGCGTAACGTGTTGTTTCTTGGTCCTTTTCTTCACTATTTATTAATCCTTGGCTCACCATCCGAACCTATGTATTTAAAATCTCTGTTTTTTTGTGCAGTGACTGCATTCCTGAAGATGAGAATTTCCTGAGATTCCGTTGATTTTCCTATGTTTTCTTCTTTTTCAGTGATTGGTGCACCAAAACAATTCACGGTTCGCGTTAGACTCGACTGGAAACCGAATTTTCCGCATCCGTAGGAACGCCATCACCCATCAGGGATCAAGGCGCTGATGCAGCCCCTAAGGGCCGGGTTCCACTGTGGTATTGTTATACACCCGCTATCCGTCGGGATGCATGCATTGTGATGACAAAAGATTTGCTCTACTTGTGTCTATTGGTGTTGCCGTCCAGAAAGCAGACGTCCGGGAGAAGACCTGGATCCCCGCACTGTATACCTCGACAGGCACAGCATTCCCGCAGCGTCAGCCAGCCGAATCAACTATGTTCAAGCTGGAACTGGAGTAGATGAAAATATCGGTAAGCTTAGCTGGTATCCTCTTGCCCACACGTAGTCTGGAGAGATAGGATAGTATGGGTAGTGTGAGACAGAACACGGCAGAGAGTGCTTGCTGGACAGACCAGACCGACGAGGGAGAGAGGGAGAGAGGGAGAGGGGGAGAGGGGAAGAGGGGGAGAGGGGGAGAGGGGGAGAGGGGAGAGGGGGA
>NC_088655.1:20114370-20116870 GCF_964019385.1 Sycon ciliatum
CAACCTCTTGAATGAAAGCAGTGCCGTGTTTGAGTGCACAGACCAGTATGTGTAGTGCTAGGGCTGCGTAGTGCATGCCCGGCAACGCTATTTTATTCATGAGGTTGGATTTCATTTAGGGCCAACGCTGTAGTTTACGAGGTATGATGGTTACAGCATAGCACGCAGGAACACACACACACACACACACACACACACACACACACACACCCACACTCACACACACACTGTTTTCTTCCATACGGTGTGCCCTCCGCATTGCGCTACGCTGTTACTGCAGTATACATGTACATGTATATGTATACTGCAGACTAGGACGGTTGTGGACATTGAAATCCGCGGAGAACGTCAAACGCTCGCGGGGCGCTGGCCGCAAGAACTGCTAGTCCATTATTGCAGCGTGTGCGTTCACTACAGTGCGTGTACGCGCCAAAAGCAGTATGGGCCCCGGCCCCGGATTTCAATATCCACGGCATTAGTATGCATGGCTAAGATACATGCACTAAAGACCAGATCACCGCTCACCGCTGTGCTGGTTCAGTGCCACCCTGGATTAATAATGACAATAGACCCACTCTATCTTGATGTACTCAGGGGTCTCAGAACCGCGCGGCAGGTTCGGCCAAAGACGCACCAATGATTTCGCCTGCAGAACCATGAAGCAATAACGTATGGGCTATTTGGGCCCAATTTTCCAAGCAATTTCCAAGGGAGAGAACCCCCGGACCACCGCCTCTTCATAGCCGCACCAATGTGTCGAATACCTTCCGACGCCCTGGTACTCCCATACATGTACCAGGCGCTTAGCCCGCATAGGGCACGGGGGGGGGGGGCAGGTGCACTCCCCTCCCTAAAAATTTGACCCAGGTTCAACATGCACGTTATGACCTTGAATGACATGCACCAGGCATCCTCCACATATGCGGCCGTGCACCCCCCCCCCCCCCCCCCCCCCCCCTAAAAGGGTGACCAGCTATACCCCTGCGTACGTACATCGAGATGCAGATGCTGCACACTGAACCATGCAACAACACTCTCAGGTTCAGCCTTTCTTCAATGATGACCATAGCCCTGGACCGGTGAGCACAAGCCATAACCAGATAACACCCGCCTCAGTTCAATCACACCCGTACACACGCACACACACACGCGCACACACACATCCACCCCCCCCCCCCCCCACACACACACACACATACGCGCACATGCACATACATCTGTGGCAGCAGAAAGAAACAGTGGACTAACAATATTTCAGCCATTCTGCCATTTCAACGCCAACTGCACGTGAAAACTCGTGGAAGGACAATGTAACTTTGTCCCGTGTGAGGAAGGAAAACTCTGAAGCACTGGGCTTCCGATTGGGGCCAGACATCCATAGTGGATCCCAACGGTTGAACCCCGTTTACAAGTGTTTGGTGTACGCCTCGCAACGTAACTCGTTACATACCGATATTAGATAGTGGTGTCCACTCGTACTCTGCTAAATAATTTTGAATGGTTATAATTTACAATTTTACAATTCGCACATCATGACTACTTACCACCTGCCACCTGCCGGCCAGAATCGAAGTACCGAAACACCGGCGTTGTAGATTGGCTGATGTTTTAGCACAGCGCTGTGCACTCCGTCGCACGACGTGCTGGAATGGCCAACGCGCAAAGGCAACCCTACAAGGCGACCCGCGATGCCAAAGGGAGAAAGGGCACCACAGCGTATTTACCGTCCTCACTGATGCACGGGCGCTATCGTCGTCGCGTCGTCCTATCACGGTTCTAAGTGTTCAGCATACAAGGATTTGGCTAATGACTATGTACGGTAGTAATGAAGATCCCGCATTCCAGAATGTAGAGCCTTGCGATCGTCCCCAAAACCAAAAATGTTTAATATACAATTATTAAATACAACCGTATAATAATAATAATACTAATACTATAATAGTACTAATACTATTACCGTAGTAGTAGCATGATAGTGTAGTACTAAAGTCTAAAACTGAAGTCACGAGTGAAATCTTGCGATCACGGCGCTTCTAGTTCTACAACATGACCATTGTACACATGTACATGACTGTAGTACTAATCTGTCAACTCAAACTACGAGTACATGACAATCATGATTGTACAGTAAAACCTGTCAAAGCGATCACTCGGCGGATCGGATACACTACATACATGTACTGTACTAGTAACTTCCCCGGGATAATGCGACCACCTGTCCCAGACGACCACTGCAGCCAGGACCAAGGGATGATTACAGTATTTCCAGTCAACGACCCTGGATAAGGAGACCACCTGGTAACACTGACCGCACTTTGAAGGTCCCTTGAGCAGGGTGTACTTGTCTGACTCTTAGGCAAGTAAGTACTAGTATTAGTTTCACTGTACATGTACAAAAAGTACATGTACTGAGTCTGTGCTGGACACGGAAAATTGGAAATCCAGTTGATTGACCGGGGCCGGCGCCCTCTGTGCGACCGGATTTCCATGTCCACGACAG
>NC_088655.1:20121870-20129370 GCF_964019385.1 Sycon ciliatum
TCGAAAAAAGCGTTAACGGTAAAAAATAAAAATTAATAATAATTAATGCAAACCATGTCTAATGTCTCAGTACAAAGCCCAGTAAATATTTCCATTGGTCCCTAAGAGGCATGTTAGATCTGGACACGCTAAGTTGTCTGGGTGCTAGCCCAAAATGCGTATGTAAGGCGAGGCCAAAATAAAATCGAGATTCCCAGGCAGGACCCATGTGAAATTGGTGCGGGCGGGCGAATTATATTTTTTATTTTTTTCCGAATAACCTACGTGGAGATAATAATTTTAATATAGCTATGAATAGGATGAAGGCCGCAGACATCACGCAACTACGTTACTTGTTTGACATGTATTACTGTGTATTTTATAACAAAAATATTATTGAAAACCCAGAATCGATTTTCTCGTTCCTATCATCAGTGGGAAAAAACGGAACTAAGGATACAACCAAAGAAACTGAAGTCAAGTATAGAATTCGGACAAACACCACAATCACGACACTGTTTAAGAAACGAAATATTCATTGAAAGTTTTTCCGATGAATGATTCAATATGTACATGAGTACATGTGTGCATGCATGACATGTTGAACTTTTTTTACAGCATTTTTTGGGTAATTTTTATTCAATTCTTTTACAGACAACAGGTACGTGGTTTACAAGTTTAATTTTTCTATATTTCGGCCAACGATGGCCCTGATCTGTACATCAGGGAGTCGTACAAGCTCGGGTTTGTGTGACTCCACGTCACAGATCTACTCACACGATCAGTACTGTACATGTATGAACTGTTTAAAAAAAATTGGCTTTGGCTCGATTTTGGTGCGGCAGGTAGGGACCGGCGGATTCTGCTCGAAAAGGTGGCAGATTCTGTATTCTCTGAAAACCCCCATAGCCTGCAGTACGAGTGGATCTACTAGTGCTCCTTCCATGAGCAGTCTCTGAAAAACCTCCGTTTTTGAGTCTTGAACATGTGTAAGTGTGATCCGATGATCACCATCAATCATCTATTATCGAAATGTTGGTGCCATCAAAAGTTGAAAAAGGATTTTTTTGGTAAAAATATGACATACATGTATCCCGAAAAACCAAGGCAAATCCCGCGATTTTGCCATGGCGATCCAGAAAAAGCACTCTCAGTACTTGGCAGGTATGCGACTGATGCCTCGATAACAGAGTGACGGCGGATCTACGGAGTCTGTTCCTTGCATTTGTCCGCTCGTACTCTACGGCAGAGTGATGGTACTCTATAGTTATAACAACAGACATGATAGGCATATCCCATGTCCTAAACTACTTGTCATGTAGATTGTAGTAACGTACAGTCTAGGCACAGGCGGATAATGCTAGCATTATAATATCTAGCATTGCCGGTTCCTTTTTTCTTCTCCTCCCCTTCTCCCTTCCTTGCCGTGGTTGGCTAACACCCTCTCTCTTTGTATTGGCCGGTGTTCTCACTGTGCTATGAGATGCTGCAATAAATAAATAAATATAAATTGCAGCCGCCCGTGGATTGCAACCTCAGATGGAACAGCTACTTTTCGTTGAGCAGGCAGGGTTACCATGGTTACATTGTAGCATTGTAGCAAGTCATCAAACGTTTCGTGCAGGCCGTAGCACAGTGGAGCAGATCTTCAACTTACGGATGCTGATTGAGAACTACCGAGATCGGCAGCAAGCACTGTACCACAATTTCATTGATTTACATGTGTTATGTACATGTACAAAACTACATGTACATGATTGTACAAAAATACACAAGGCAGAATAACAGAGCTAGAGACCAGAAAGCTTTCTCGTTCCTCCGACTCCGAGTTTTGTGTTCAAAAACACTCATCAGACGACAGTGGTTTGCATGTACATGTACGTGTACATAATACATGACTAGACTGTGCACAGTCTAGTCATGTATTATGTACACGTACATGTACGTGTATGTAGTGCACAGTCTAGTCATGTATTATGTACACGTACACATCACATGCACGACCTGGATATTACTAGTAAGTAGTATCCGGGGAGCCGATCGACCTTCGACCTCTAGACCTACTAGTACTACTGAGTACTAGTAGTAGATCTACTAGGCTCTAGTCTAGACTAGTCGTCTAGAGCTCTTTCACTTTTCAGTCTTTGTGTTGTAGATCTACATCAGTCATGTACATGTACGTATCACGCTTTTCCATAGGACCTGTCGTCAAGGTTCCTTTGTGCAGTGGACCAGGCAGACGGTAAGTGTAAATGAATGATGCAATGGATGTAGAATCTACATCATGGACATGACGGATCACACATGCGCGTGACGCGGAACGGTGGCTCGATGTCGATTGCCTGTACCATGTGTAGAGATATGTACCGGTACGTAACCATGGTAACTGCGTAGCAAGGGGGTATAGAAATCTACGCTATCGACTAGTATACAGTGATAGTATTGTCCGACCGTGCATTTCCTTGATCTGCACAGAAAGACTCCAGACTGTAGTCTCTAGTAGTACTAATAGTATGTACCGGTATGTATCTTTGGTACATGGCTTGGTGGTTTGCTGTCATAGTGTCAAGAATGTGGAGAAAAAAGTACCCCGCGATCACACGTTGATCACAGTGCAAACAAATAATTATTCCTGGTGATTCCTTCCGGACAGAGCAAGGCGTACTACATCCATATGGCCATGTACAGTGATGTACATGCCAGAGCACGAAGCAGAAGCAGTCGCGAAGCAGAAGCAGTCGCGAAGCAGAAGCAGCAGAGTACGGTCATTCACGCACGAGTGCTCGCTCGCGCTCGTGCCACGCTGCCGAATAGACCGATCCCCTTATTATACTGGGTTCGAGCACGGGGGCAACCTCACTCGCGATCGAGCTAGTTTTTGAACGTGACAGCATCTTTGACAGTGTGTTTCAGGTTTGTTTTGGAATGTCTTCTGCTTAGTTCAAGCAGTTTGCGATGGCTTCGAGCGGTGCTAAACCTCCTGCTGGTAGGAGCAGAGTCTCCGAGAGAGACATGGACTGTGATGCCGCTGCAGGATTTTTCAAGGCGCGGGAGGGAACGATCTCGGGCCACAAACAGGAGTTACTCCAGAGCCAGGAGAGGTGAGTTTTTTGTTGTTGAAATATTCGAATCGCGAATCGTGTTGTGAGATTTATTTTGTGCCTAGGCTACAGCAGACCATATTTCTTTCTCCTTGCGATCGGTGCTGAAGATAATAGTGACCTTTTTCTGGTCTGTCTTTTCCTCTCCAGAGCGATCTTCTATGAAGGTAACCGTGGTGCTGCCAAGTCACCAAGTCGCGATCAGCAGCCCTGAAGTGGAAACATCGATTTTCCAACGATCTGGGTGGACATCAGCCACTAAAGTACTTCTGATTTGCCTGTAGTGACAACAGCAGCCATCCTTGGACACCTTGCAAAGACAGGAAAAGCCACTGGTGGAAGCGACTGCTATGAGGTGACGATAGCAGTGCAGTGGTGATCGCTGTTTTGTCAAGTCGAAGGGCTAGCCTACCCAGAGGAAGCATAAAAAAAACGATGAGCAGTGCGTGGTATTTGTTGAGCGTGAAGAGCTAGAGGAGGACAGTGCAAACACATGGACGGAGTGGATGGTGTTTGAAGAACAGTGTGCTGTGTGCCGGCTGGTGGTGATGGTGGTCTTTGTCAGCATGTATTCGTGCTGCTTCTTGTGCTGGAACACTTCTCGCCCAGGAAGGCAGATTGCATGCTCCCTGGCCCTCAGTTGGCTATGGGTCATTTGTTCCAGGAACATACCCCAGAGCCAATGATGAGTCGTACCTTTGAAAAGTCGAAGCTTGCTGTTAATCGCAAGCGTAGCGCAGTGGATTGCCCCCTCTTCGAAGCACGAGGGCCAAAGCTTGCCGCTGTCTGCAGCAAAGTGTGTGTGCGGTTCTTTCGAACCTATGAATATACCCCCACTGCATGTTCAGAGTGAACTATTTTCTAGTATATTTAACATCTTCAACCCGCCACCACCATGCGCTCTTGGCCGAACTAATGCACGAAGCATAAACACACCAGCACAGCAAGGACACGTCCGTTGACAGATATTGTTTACGCCTCTAGACCGCTGTTTCTTTTCTTCGAGCTCATCGTTAGAGGAGGATAGTGGCAGGATACTAATGATGATAATAATAATAATAATATGATAGACGGTTTATGGTCCGATATTGATGATTGAAGATCTAAGAAAGCAATGACAGTGATTGCGAAATGGATAATATTATCATGATTATAAATTATGCCAGTCTGGTAATGCGTTGTACTAGTGGACAGTATTGAAATCATCACTGCATTCGATGCAAATATTGGTATACCTTTGGTTTCAGTATTGGAAAAAAAGAGTAAGAGAACCTGGTTGATTTGGTTGCATCTGCGACTGGCTACCGGGTGTTGTGATCAGCAATGTTACCATGGGAGAAAATAAGAGCGCAAGGATCTGTTGGGTCTTGTTGTGCCGGTGCGAGAACCCTAAGTGCATGGCAAAATAGAACTGTTTCATCCACAATGCAGAATGTCTTGCGGTACATGGCATTGATGACAGAACATCTCGCCAGCTCGCCCAAATGGGGATCATGCCCAAACGGAGGAACAAGACATCTTTCCAGCTCAGCTAGCTATATAGTATATACCGTGAAACGGATGATTAACTTGTGCCACGCATGACAGCTTCTGTTCCATTCGGCCCAGGCTTAGACACATCAATGCCAATAGCAGCTGATCCTCCATTACATGCTCATTGGCGATTTACGGCCACCTCAAACTGTATCCGCCGTCCCTCAGCTTCCGTCTTCGCAGATCTGGCTTGCGCAGTACATTTTCTTGGCTAGGCTCAAAGAAGTCCCACAGAGCGGTCCAAACACTTGAAGGTAAACCAGTCAGAAACTGGAGCGGCTCAGAGTCTTTCTTTATGTTATTGTACGTAAGCTGTTTTTCGGCTTTCTTCACCCCATCGTCCAACTGCTCCACGAGACTCTGTACACGAGCTCTACTTGCTGCCAACTCCTGATGCAGATGCTGCACTTCCATTACAGGACCAAACTGCACTAAGCCAGGTTCCTTTCCAACTCAAAATGCCGTTGCCTCTCAGCAAAATACTGGTTTGCGAGCATGGGGAGCTCGTGATGCAGACGCTGCACTTCCATGACTGAACTGCACTAGGCTCAGCAAATACTGTTTTGCGAGCATGGGTGCAGAGCGTCCAGACTCCACTCTCTTGCGAAAAGCAAACCTGGTACCGCAGGACAGCTGTTTGGTTTCCTGGACTCATCCTGCCCTTGTAGAGCTGGGCAAAACGATTTCGACTTCGGGATCGAAATGATCGCTGCAACTCAAATATTCAGAGTGACCCTAAAACTACGTCCTTCCTCACGGGGAATAGCCTGGATCCGCTTGCTCCAGGCCGCTGTGGCTCCACACGAGGAAAGGAGTGAAATGACTTGTTTGCTTCGTCCTCCTGTTCTGACAGTGAGGAACGCAGCAATGATCCTGAGAAGGCATCCTGAAGTCGTAAAAAGGAAGACGTCTAAACAAAAACAAAACAGCTCAAATCAAAAGTCCTTGTGGCATTTTTTGTAGACAGTCTTGCACTGCGTGTAGATTTCGCGTGCTCTGCACTTCGCGTGCGAGAAGTCACACACAGCCGAGGTGAGGTTGGTCGCGTGTGTGCAGCAGGATCCCACGCGACTGCGGAGTTGCCCCCTTGCTCGAACCCAGACAATAATAAGGGGATCGGTCTATTCTGGATCCTGGTTTGAGCTGGAGAAAGCGCAGACTCTTTTACACCTGTCCACGTCCTGGAGCTGTACTCGCGGCCAAGAGGTCACCATGGTCACAGTTGGTAGGGATCTCAGCGCGTGCACTGCGCATGCAGTTCGCGCATGCAGCCAAACGCGCATCAGAAGTGGCATGCAGAATTTTTGCCAAACACTGGCTATTTTTTGCAGAAAATTGAGATCTTGAAGTTGAACGAAGGAGAAATGGCTGAAATTTCCTTGCAAGGAGATGGTGGTTACAGGCTACCTGCTTACCAGAATGGGATCTTGTTTGGTTTGTTGGCCGCCCATGTGTTCTGGAATCGATTTGTAGCTTTCGTTGGAAGGCGCGAAGCCGTTTTCGTTCCAAACAACAGGGTTCTTTCAGAGCGGAAAATGGCGACCATGCCGATCGTTGCCACGAGTTGAAAATCTCTGGATTTAACCGGGGAAAATCTCTGGATTCAATGGTAAACCCGGCAGAAATACTTGATGTTGGGTGTTGACAGCTTGCAGGAAATTACGAAGCGATCATGCTCCACGTGACAGTGTTCGTTCTTGTGAATTTCTGCATATCTGACATATCGCCGTGCATATGGGCCGTTGTTCCAGAGACATCGATTGTCAGGAGGCTGTCCACACCACAGGTGTGGACAGGGTTTTGTTCGAGTAGTCGTGTGGAGACGTGGTTTGGTTCTCACAGGCAACAGGAGCGGCTCCTCGGGATGGCGAAAGCCAAATCTACCCAAAGGCTTGGTAATCATCTAGTTTAGGGTGCCAAATTATTTCGCACTTTCCCAGTGTTCTGTGTACTTTCTATGTACTCCCCCCCCCCCCCCCGCCGACTTCACGATCGCCGATCTTCTGGCGGCGCATTTTCACTTATGCTCTGCAACAAGCGTCACAAACTGTGGAAATCGTCAGATGATATCAGCCTATCAGTGTGCCCAGAACTTCTAATGACTCTACTAAAGCATTAGCTTGAGTAATCTTTCTTTCTAGCCCTCTCTTTCGCTCTCTCTCTCTCTCTGTCCCTCTCTTTCTCTCTAAAAATGTTCCACACTTCAAAATCTAGGTCGAGCTGAATCGGGGAGTCGTCAAATACCGACTCACTGAGCCGGTTTTTGGCGATCGCCATTTTTTTCAGTCTGCCATCGCCGCGTTGAAAAATCGACTACATCATTGAATGCGCAAAGCCCTGCGCAGTGTCCGCGCTGACAATGACATCCCTACAGTTGGCGCTGGCTGCACTGCCGTTTCCAAGCTTTGCCAACCTCCAATGTCAATGACCCGTTGCACGCTGATACTGCTACGGCCCAGTACGGGCCGTTCCAGACCAATCTCGAGCTCGATCGTTTCGGCTAGGGAAGTGAAGTGAGTGGGCAGAGACCACGTAGCGATCAAAATACTGCTGTTGTGTGTTGGCTGGCAACTGTGGTGGTGGTTTGGACCGAGGCGAAGGCAAGATTCCCAGCTAGCTCTCTGGACTGGTGCCAGGCCCAGGTTTGCTGGAGTTGGTCGATCCACTTCAAGCATCACGCTTAGTGGTGAGCAGGACGGTGCTGGACAGGAGCTGCATGGTGAGGCACTGCAAACGCTACGTTCGTTCAAATAATTGAGGTACGTGAAAACATTACTATTGGGGCACGTATCTGCCGCTGTCTGTTAGGTTGCCAGGTTCATTGCGACGGTACGCGCTTTGTGCTCACTGTCTGTGTCAGCCTGCGTTTGTGTTTGCGTCGATGGTG
>NC_088655.1:20134370-20187826 GCF_964019385.1 Sycon ciliatum
ACGAACTAGAACAGGATTCACCAGAACAGCGCGTTTGGTTGGGACTGCACCTGTTCTGGGTCGGCCAGAACATGTTCTGCTTGCTCCGGCCTCGAGGCCGGAGCAGACCGAGCAGTTTCACTTTTTCACAGTGAAACCTGGCGGGAACACCGATTTTGGTCCCAAATGATCACGTGCTTACGCTTTTGGGTTGGATTCGTTGTACCGTACAAAGTGACCATGGTGACCCATACACATTTTGAAGAATGCACCAAGTTTGGCACATTTCTCCACAAAAATGTGCTCTGTTTCTGGAGTACCATTTGGTTGGCATGAGGCTGCTCCATGTGCACCAGCTGTTCGATCCTGTAGTAGATCGTACCAACCAAACGCACCCTAAGAGAGCATGTCTAATAAAACCAGAACATAATTGAGCCGCGACACGACAAAAGGGTGCTTATGGCACGTGACATCAAACTGCGAAAGACTCGTTTGAAAGTTGAGTATGCAATATTGAGAGTGCACATTTTCTTTTTGAATTTAATCAGTTTTGTTGCGATTTATCAAGCTTTTTGAATGCGTTTTTTTGCAACAGAAGCAGTGAGAATTCAGCCATTGCGCTGTTTCCATAACTCAATTTGCGAAATTTTTGCCTTTAGCACCCTTTTGTCATGGTGCGGCTCAATTATGTGCAAGTCGGTCTCTTAGATTTCGCTCAAATTTTGCAGGTAGGTTTGCTTTGGGGTGTAGATCGACATTCCAAAGTCCGCGCAAAATCTTTTGAAGAGAACCATGAAATTGGCATACCCCTCAATATTGGCCCAATATTAGCACGATTTATGGGTCTACAAAGGAGCCACGGCACAGCGTACAAGAACAAGCTACGAACAAAACTCCATCAAGCCAACATTACCTCACCTTAGAAGAGTTCTCTGGGCAGCACCGCTTAGCCACGCCAGCATCCCAGAAGACGAGGGCAGTCATCCCTTGACGCCACAAATGATCGTCTTGAAAATAGCCAAATTAGAAGCGCTGATAAAACAGCGAGCTACGTCCTCAATTAGCAAACACTATACACCGGCAGATAGTAGAATACCTCTTCTAGCACTGAGGACATGTCCCCCATCAAAAAAGGCCATCATCCTTTTGGGGTTTTCTTGAAATAAACAATTTTGAATTTTTCCACTCGACCATTCTGAAATACGTCCAAACTCATACCTGCGCAGGAAAGCTCGCCCTCCGCGACGTCTAGTCAGCAATTTCTACTCCAACACCACTCCCAACGCTGCAGAACAAAGTGTTTTGTTGGCTCTGAAAAGGAAAAGCAACGGTGATCACTTGTCACTCCAAACGACAAGCTTTTCCTTTCGCCACCAACATTTTTCGGTGCAACAGTTGATGCAAAAGTGACTGAATTTTTGTGTGTAGTTTTTGGATTTTACTGGAAGAGGAATAATGAATTAATCACGTGCCTCGTGACACAAGAATGCCAGGTCTCGTAGATCGCGGTTCAGCAGTTCCGAGTCACCTGCACCTGCACTTACATGGATCACCCGTTGATCTAGATCGGATCAAGTGCATCTTGATGTCCAGCTCAAAAGCACGCATGTCGTATTGTAGGCCTTCCAGCCGGGACTTTCCCTCAACATGCAGCACAGAGACTACATATAGGGCGAGTAGGGTCAAATCACGTTGTTCATGACGTAAGAAATCTGCCATGTGGGCGCGCCACATATCCCATGCAACCAGTGTAGGAGGCGCGCTGGTCAACTCCAAGCGACCTTGATGGCATGGACCACGGTCATTCCTTGCTGTTGCAGATCTACGTGGATCATCAGCATGTAAACTAGCCGTAGTTCCTGTTGCACCATGTTCGGGATATGCGAAGTTAGTGTGAAAAAATGCATCCCTGTTCTTACTGCAAGAGGAAATATCTCAAAGAATTCTTGTCAATGCAATACTGCTAGCGCTATAACGATAATTTCTGCATGTTCTGAGCAGAGCATGCAAGAAATAGAATGCATCTTACCTCCTCCCTCATGGTCCGTTTCGAATAGCACCTCAGGAACGATCGCGATCGTGTGCATTGTGTCGTGCACAAGAAAGCATTATTCTACATCACGATGCCCGTGATTTCATCATTCCTCTTGCAGTAAAATCCAAAAACTACACGCCAAATTCAGTCACTTTTGCATCAACTGTTGCACCGAAAAATGTTGGTGGCGCAAGGAGAAGCTTGTCGTTTGGAGTGACAAGTGATCACCGCTGCTTTTCCTTGTCAGAGTCAACAAAACACTTTGTTCTGCAGCGTTGGGAGTGGTGTTGGAGTAGAAATTGCTGACTAGACGTCGCGGAGGGCGAGCTTTCCTGCGCAGGTATGAGTTTGGACGTATTTCAGAATGGTCGAGTGGAAAAATTCAAAATTATTTATTTCAAGAAAACCCCAAAAAGGATGATGGGGGACATGTCCTCAGTGCTAGAAGAGGTGTTCTACTATCTGGCGGTGTATAGTGTTTGCTAATTGAGGCCGTAGCTCGCTATTTTATCAGCGCTTGTAATTTGGCTATTTTCAAGACGATCATTTGTGGCGTCAAGGAATGATTGCCCTTGTCTTCTGGGATGCTGGCGTGGCTAAGTGGTTCTGCCCCAAGAACTCTTCTAAGGTGAGGTAATGTTGGCTTGATGGAGTTTTGTTCGTAGCTTGTTCTTGTACGCTGTGCCGTGGCTCGTTTTTAAGCCCATTAATCGTGCTAATATTGGGCCAATATTGAGGGGTATGCCAATTTCATGGTTCCCTCCAAAAGATTTTGCGCGGGCTTTGGAATGTCGATCTACACCCCAAAGCAAACCTACTTGCATAATTTGAGCGAAATCTGAGAGATCGACTTGCACATATGTTCTTGTTTTCTCAGACATGCTCTCTTAAATCAGTTGTTTCTCTGACCATCTCCCACCTGGAATCTTGTCATGACCTGAACATATGTTCATACACTAACTCGAAGCCAGTTAAAAGTTCACCACAAGAAGTGGAAATAAATCAAAGACGGAACTGTGGAAGAACTTTTGGGCAAAATCCTGCTGTCTACTTGAAATTGGTCAATTCAATTCCACTTCATACTATGCTCATGCGAAGGTTTTGCATGTTTACGCTCTCAACATGCAAATAGATTTGGCACCCAGAGTCGCATTAACATTGCTTACTAGCTTGGATTCACTGGATGGTCACTCATAAATCGTCAATTGCTAGCCCTGAGTGAAAGTTCAAACGTACAAAATGAGACAATGTGTGGGATAAATTGTGAATTTGTCAACTGTTGCATTCTACTCTCCACTGGTATGCTGCATTGATTTGCACTTGTGATTGTGATCTAATACGTAACTTATTAAGTACTTTTCGCGGATCCCTGTTTCTTTCCTGTTCTTCCAGGCTGGTGACACTCCGTTGCACTGTGCCGTCAAGAGACGCTATATCGGCATTTGCAAAATGCTGCTCGATGCCGGTGCCGAGAAGGACATGGAGGATAGGGTAAGAGTACAATTTCGAGTGTAGTGCCCGGTGTACATGTATGTACTGTTTTCACTTTTTACCCAATACGTACAGTAAAACAAATGTTTCTCTGACCATCTCCCACCTGGAATCTTGTCATGACCTGAACATATGTTCATACACTAACTCGAAGCCAGTTAAAAGTTCACCACAAGAAGTGGAATTAAATCAAAGACGGAACTGTGGAAGAACTTTTGGGCAAAATCCTGCTGTCTACTTGAAATTGGTCAATTTAATTCCACTTCATACTATGCTCATGCGAAGGTTTTGCATGTTTACGCTCTCAACATGCAAATAGATTTGGCACCTAGAGTCGCATTAACATTGCTTACTAGCTTGGATTCACTGGATGGTCACTCATAAATCGTCAATTGCTAGCCCTGAGTGAAAGTTCAAACGTACAAAATGAGACAATGTGTGGGATAAATTGTGAATTTGTCAACTGTTGCATTCTACTCTCCACTGTTATGCTGCATTGATTTGCACTTGTGATTGTGATCTAATATGTAACTTATTGAGTACTTTTCGCGGATCCCTGTTTCTTTCCTGTGCTTCCAGGCTGGTGACACTCCGTTGCACTGTGCTGTCAATCAACGCTATTTCAACATTTGCGAAATCCTGCTCGAAGCCGGTGCCGACAAGGACAAGAAGAATAGTGTAAGGGTACAGTTTTGAGTGTAGTGACTGGTGTACATGTATGTACTATTTTCACTTTTTACCCAATACGTACAGTAAAACAAATGTTTCTCTGACCATCTCCCACCTGGAATCTTGTCATGACCTGAACATATGTTCATACACTAACTCGAAGCCAGTTAAAAATTCACCACAACAAGTGGAAATAAATCAAACACGGAACTGTGGAAGAACCTTTAGGCAAAATCCTGCTGTCTACTTGAAATTGGTCAATTGAATTTCGTTTCATACTATGCTCATGCAAAGGTTTTGCATGTTTACGCTCTCAACATGCAAATAGATTTGGCACCCAGAGTCGTTTTAACCTTGCTTACTAGCTTGGATTCACTGGATGGTCACTCATAAATTGTCAATTGCTAGCCCTGAGTGAAATTTCAAACGTACAAAATGAGACGATGTGTGGGATAAATTGTGAATTTGTCAACTGTTGCATTCTACTCTCCACTGTTATGACGACATTGATCTGCACTTGTGATTGTGATCTAATATGTAACTTATTCAGTACTTTTCGCGGACCCCTGTTTCTTTCCTTTGCTTCCAGGCTGGTGACACTCCGTTGCACTGTGCCGTCAAGAGACGCTTTATGGACATTTGCGAAATCCTCCTCGAAGCCCGTGCCGACAAGGACAAGAAGAATAGTGTAAGGGTACAGTTTTGAGTGTAGTGACTGGTGTACATGTATGTACTATTTTCACTTTTTACCCAATACGTACAGTAAAACAAATGTTTCTCTGACCCTCTTCCACCTGGAATCTTGTCATGACCTGAACATATGTTCATACACTAACTCGAAGCCAGTTAAAAGTTCACCACAACAAGTGGAAATAAATCAAAGACGGAACTGTGGAAGAACCTTTAGGCAAAATCCTGCTGTCTACTTGAAATTGGTCAATTGAATTTCGTTTCATACTATGCTCATGCAAAGGTTTTGCATGTTTACGCTCTCAACATGCAAATAGATTTGGCACCCAGAGTCGTTTTAACCTTGCTTACTAGCTTGGATTCACTGGATGGTCACTTAAAAATTGCCAATTGCTAGCCCTGAGTGAAATTTCAAACGTACAAAATGAGACGATGTGTGGGATAAATTGTGAGTTTGTCAACTGTTGCATTTTACTCTCCACTGTTATGACGGCATTGATCTGCACTTGTGATTGTGATCTAATATGTAACTTATTCAGTACTTTTCGCGGACCCCTGTTTCTTTCCTGTGCTTCCAGGCTGGTGACACTCCGTTGCACTGTGCCGTCAATGAACGCTATATCGACATTTGCAAAATCCTGCTCAAAGCCGGTGCCGACAAGGACAAGAAGAATAGTGTAAGGGTACAGTTTTGAGTGTAGTGCCTGTTGTACATGTATGTACTATTTTCACTTTTTACCCAATACGTACAGTAAAACAAATGTTTCTCTGACCCTCTTCCACCTGGAATCTTGTCATGACCTGAACATATGTTCATACACTAACTCGAAGCCAGTTTAAAGTTCACCACAACAAGTGGAAATAAATCAAAGACGGAACTGTGGAAGAACTTTTGGGCAAAATCCTGCTGTCTACTTGAAATTGGTCAATTGAATTTCGTTTCATACTATGCTCATGCAAAGGTTTTGCATGTTTACGCTCTCAACATGCAAATAGATTTGGCACCCAGAGTCGTTTTAACCTTGCTTACTAGCTTGGATTCACTGGATGGTCACTTATAAATTGTCAATTGCTAGCCCTGCGTGAAATTTCAAACGTACAAAATGAGACGATGTGTGGGATAAATTGTGAATTTGTCAACTGTTGCATTCTACTCTCCACTGTTATGACGACATTGATCTGCACTTGTGATTGTGATCTAATATGTAACTTATTCAGTACTTTTCGCGGACCCCTGTTTCTTTCCTTTGCTTCCAGGCTGGTGACACTCCGTTGCACTGTGCCGTCAAGAAGGGCTTTATTGACATTTGCGAAATCCCCTTCGAAGCCCGTGCCGACAAGGCCATGGAGGATAGTGTAAGGGTACAGTTTCGAGTGTAGTGACTGGTGTACATGTATGTACTGTTTTCACTTTTTACCCAATACGTACAGTAAAACAAATGTTTCTCTGACCCTCTTCCACCTGGAATTTGGTCATGACCTGAACATATGTTCATACACTAACTCGAAGCCAGTTAAAAATTCACCACAAGAAGTGGAAATAAATCAAAGACGGAACTGTGGAAGAACGTTTAGGCAAAATCCTGCTGTCTACTTGAAATTGGTCAATTCAATTCCACTTCATACTATGCTCATGCGAAGGTTTTGCATGTTTACGCTCTCAACATGCAAATAGATTTGGCACCTAGAGTCGCATTAACATTGCTTACTAGCTTGGATTCACTGGATGGTCACTCATAAATCGTCAATTGCTAGCCCTGAGTGAAAGTTCAAACGTACAAAATGAGACAATGTGTGGGATAAATTGTGAATTTGTCAACTGTTGCATTCTACTCTCCATTGTTATGACTGCATTGATCTGCACTTGTGATTGTGATCTAATATGTAACTTATTGAGTACTTTTCGTGGACCCCTGTTTCTTTCCTGTGCTTCCAGGCTGGTGACACTCCGTTGCACTGTGCTAGTAGGCAAGAAAATATCCCAATTTGCGAAATCCTGCTCAAAGCCGGTGCCAACAAGGACAGCCAGAATAATGTAAGGGTACAGTTTCGAGTGTAGTGCCCGGTGTATGTACTATTTTCACTTTTTACCCAATACGTACAGTAAAACAAATGTTTCTCTGACCCTCTCAAACCTGGAATCTTGCCATGACCTGAACATATGTTCATACACTAACTCGAAGCCAGTTAAAAGTTCACCACAACAAGTGGAAATAAATCAAAGACGGAACTGTGGAAGAACGTTTGGGCAAAATCCTGCTGTCTACTTGAAATTGGTCAATTCAATTCTGTTTCATACTATGCTCATGCAAAGGTTTTGCATGTTTACGCTCTCAACATGCAAATAGATTGAGCGTCCCGAGTCGTTTTAACCTTGCCTAGTAGCTTGGATTCACTGGATGATCACTCATAAATTGTCAATTGCTAGCCCTGAGTGAAAGTTCAAACGTACAAAATGAGGCGATGTGTGGGATGAACAGTTTTCTGTGTGTGTGGGATAAATTGTGAATTTGTCAACTGTTGCATTCTACTCTCCACTGTTATGACGACATTGATCTGCACTTGTGATTGTGATCTAATATGTAACTTATTGAGTACTTTTCGCGGATCCCTGTTTCTTTCCTGTGCTTCCAGGCTGGTGACACTCCGTTGCACTGTGCCGTCAATCAACGCTCTTTCAACATTTGCGAAATCCTGCTCAAAGCCGGTGCCGACAAGGACAAGAAGAATAGTGTAAGGGTACAGCAGGGCCATCCCCTGGACTATCAAAATGGGTGCTTTATTATTTTTCTGTGCCCGCCCGCCTAGCAGCCAAAGCCTCCCAAACACCGCATTGTTCATCAGTTTATAGAAGTCTTTGGAGAAATCATCCTGTGCCTTCTTCCGGAGGTCTGTATTCTTCTCGATGTAGTTTCTCATCCACGGTGTCTGAGTAAATTTCAGAGCACGATGAATTTTGACACAACGTAGTCCGAGCTGAGTGTAGAGTTTCAAGTTTCGGTAATGGAGAACGTACTTTGTCTTATCCCTCAAGTTTGGTACAAGTTTGAGAGCATCTACTCCGGAAGAATTGAGTTTATCAACAAGCTCCTGCTGGTATGGAGATAACATGTCCTCATTGACGGAAAGACGTTCCGGAGCAACTGGATAATCGTTGTGCTTCTCATGAAGTTCGTGTGGATATTCCAGATCACACTCGACGATATACCCCGATGAGGAATCGTCTTGAGTATTCAGTATCTTGTTCAGGAGTTTCTCTGATGGTTTCTCCCACTGAAAATCAGACACTGGGAGATGCTGTGACATTGCCCAACCATAGAGATTGTTGGCATCGAGATACTGGATAAATGACGATGGCTGATCAGCATCAAATTTCTCCTGATAGTGATTATTAGCAGCAGCATATCGTTGTGAGACCATCGACACACCGCCTCTCATTCCTGATTCTACAAACAAGTGCTGATCATAGTCTGTTAGTAATTCCAAGGACACACCTGAGTACATCAACAGAGCATCCCAGGCAAATCCAGGCAGAGTGTAGTAATTTGCTGGATCCAGCTGATACGTTCTGACAGGCGATGGTACGTAGAAGGTGCGAGAGATGAAAATTTCTATTTTTCCAAGCCGTGCAGTAGGCCTAGGGCCTGCTCACCAAGCGAGCAGAGATTCCAGGTGTCAAGGACTTCGAGATTTTCCACGATTACGATGGAGCGGGATCCCACTCGAGTCATGTCAAAATGCAGAAGGAGCCATCCATGAAATCTCTGTATCGCTCCAGCCCAGTCTGCCAGCTGTCCTGTGACGACTTGTTGTCGTTTTGGATAGAAGTGACAGTTTAGTAGTGGTATTAGACACCCACGCATATGGCCGATTGGTTTGCAGGCCTGCCTGCGAATCATGAGGTCCCGGGTTCAAGACCCGCGCTGGTAGCAGGGAGCGTGTAAAAAGACTTTTTAAGCGTGTTGAACTGCGCCGACACCCACGGTCAACTGGGTACTCACAGCTCGGAGTGAGAATAACAAGGATGCAGTTTACAGGGTTATGGGCCGTTACACGCCCGATTGGTTGAGAGACTAACCTCCTCTCCCCTGACTCACTTGTGAGGTCTGCATTCGCCACTAAGGTTAACAGGCATAGTGGTGGCCTGCGGATGCGAAGGCTAGTTTGTGTGTTTCTGAACATTCAAGCGATGCCGACGCGGATCCCGCGAATATTATATTATTATATTAGACACCCTTAGCAAACAACGTTATGTTGTAACGGTATTACCGCAAAGGGGAAACTACCGTGATTTGGGCTCGACCTTTAGCAAGATACACGCTATTTTTAGTACGCTGTTGCCACGAGAATAGCTTTTACTTAGCGTGGTACAATCATTTATGTCACCATATACGCGATACAAGGTGAAATGCGTACGGACTATGCAATATTTGGCCAAAAAACGTACCGTTGGTCACAACGATAAATCAGCCCCCATAACGTTTCTACGCTGCAGCTTCAACGCTATTTGGGTGATCAAGGTACGAGTGCCCTTTAAGCCGATCATGAAAATGTTTTTAATCATGACTGTGTTAGATGAAACCAGCAGCTAACTTCCTGCCCTACAACTACGTGAATACTGAAGGTCGATCGCCACGCGAATCTTTCTTTCTTGCCGAGAGCTTTCTGGCCCCCACACACCGTCAGGTTCTAGAAATGTGTCCACTGACTAGCTGCTGCTAGTATCATTCTTTTCTTCAGCTCCACGAGCGAAAGACTCCAGCGCAGCAGTCTGTTGTACTAAGTCTTGTTAGTTGTAGCTGCTCTTCCCTGGGAAGTAGGAAGTAATAGGTGAGAAGTTGAGAACTGATGCACAGTTCTTCAAACCATCCTTCACAGTACATGATTGGCGGATGCAGCGGGTGCCTGATCACAACTGACAGACTTCATACTCTACATGTTTCGACTTCTACAGGAAAAGTTGCAGTTGCTTGAGTTTGACGGAGTCATGAAAATACGACTAGATCATGAGTTCAACTCCCTACTGGACTTCCGACTGTTTATAGGACTGCACACTGAGTCCAGTGGGTGTATGTTTATGTTTGCTTGCTTGCAATTTGTCTCTTGCAATACCTGCAGGATGACGATGAAATGTTGGTGGAGCACCCAGGATCGGCCTCTCCTCATTCAGGTTAGTTGAATATGCAATGTAAAACGGTAAGGTACTTCCAAATGAGCTTTGCCTGAGATCGCGTAAGCATGAAGCTGGAGTCGCAATAATGTCAACCGCCCAATATTCGCGTCGCTAAATTTTCGCTTTCTCGGAACCAGCGAGTCCACAATGTAAAGTGTTTCCGGATCACTGTGGCCACACGCATACATCCACTGTTAAGTTGGACATAATCTCTCCTCACAGACAGCCTCCTCTTGAATTTAAAAGTCTAACAGCGTTCACGTCAATGCTCAACTTACTCTTTTGCTCACTGAGCAATGAAGTCTTTTCATTTTCTTTCTTCTGTCTTCTTTTTCAACTTAATCCTCCCTACCCGATCCCCCTTTGGCTTTGGTGCGTCCATGGAGCTATGAAGCCGAGACCTCTGGTCGGCTGAGCTTAATGGGTCCCACCACCACACTCCATTATTCACCCCAGTGTCTGGAGATATGTGGATATTGTAGGAAAAAATGACTTCACGATGGTTAAAGGGGAACTGTCACCAAAATTTTCTTTGTCTTATCTTGTAGTTCTTTGGCTCCTGATCACGATGGTGTTATTCGTTTTTCTCCGCAATGACTGGAAGTGGGTGAAAACTTGAAAAGATAGTCCCCAAAATTGTCCCGAAGTACCGAGTGACGTCTCGCCGGACTTGACCTCCACGCGTACATTCATCGTCAAAAACGAAGTCCAGCCCGTGTGCTGGTCGATCGAGCCAACTGTTCGATGTACGGTGCACGCTTGCCTTCTGAACTCGGACACTCGATGTGTAGACCCGGGTGCTCGAATGAGAGACAGGGTACTAAAACAGAAACAGCCTGAAATTGTACCTTAACTTGTTCCGATTTCGTTTAGTTTTCACGAATACCATCAACATACGGCCCGCTAATGGTATGCCAAATTTCAGCGCTGCCCGGTAAACGGTTTTTGACATACTCGCGACCCACTTTTTGCTAGGTCCTTGATTCGAGGATGTGGGTCTCCTGTACGGTGCTGCCAAAGACCTGCTGAATCTGCGGCTCCACTGACCATCTTGCTCTCAAAAACGAAGTAGTAAGTTACTACTCCCTGCCCTCAACTGCCACACCAAGCGTAGACGATGGTAGACCCGTGTGCTTGAATCGGAGACGATCTGACGAGTTTGCTGTTTCTGATTCGAGCACCCAATTTTTAAATAAAAAATCCGAAGGAAATACGACAATTCTACTGCGTACTGTAGCTTGTGTTGTAGCGCACCCAGGTTCTGAATTCCTGCTGGGTGGGTCAAGCCAGACTCTCTTCCCTGTTCCATCGCCTCTCCAAAAGTATATTCTGACATTGTTGAGATTTACAGATGAGAAATTTCACACCTGTCAAATCGTTTCTGATTTGAGCACCCGGGTCTACGTTGTACACAATGAGAACGCCGAAAAGGGACAAAATAAACAAAAGTCGACAGCAGTTTGTCGCACTGGTACTTCCTCCACGAAGCTCCAGCTCTTTGTTTTATTTGTGATTACGAAGGAGTAGAAGGATGTTTGTTTGCTGTTAGTGTGACACACATACCTCGTGCTTGAAAATGATGTCGTTGTATCGAAGCTGAAGGTGGCGGTGTTGCCCAAGCGGCTCTGAAATGAAAGACGTCGGAGTTTGTCATCTGCATCTTCAGCAACATCGCCAGATGAATCGCCTTCACGTACCTACATTGTGTTCCTTTGGGGCTCGGGTTGGTGGTGTTATCGCCGGCCAGAGGAGTACTGTTTTCTGCATACGCACTCATCATCGTGTTGTTCCTCACACGAAAAGTTCAAAACAACGACGTACTTCCGTTCTCAAAAATAAAACTTAGATCCTCGCGGAAGAAGTCAAAAAGGTGAAAGCTCAGCTGCTTTTTATTTTGATTTGGCTGTGTAGCTGCACGTGGTTCTCTGCCTCTTTGGCATTCTCCTTCGGTACGACGTACCCATCTGTGTTACAGTTCAAAAGGCACACGTGCACCGCACATTGGAACAGCTAGCTCGATCGACGAGCACACGGGCTGGACTTCGTTTTTGACGACGAATGTACGCGTGGGGGTCAAGTCCGGCGTGACGTCACTCGGTACTTCGGGACAATTTTGGGCACCTTCTTTTCAAGTTTTCACCCACTTCCAGCCATCGCAGAGAGAAACGGATAACACCATGCATCGTGATCAGGAGCCAAAGAACCACAAGATAAGACAAAGAATTTTTTTGGTGACAGTTCCCCTA
Source organism: Sycon ciliatum (assembly GCF_964019385.1). Lineage (NCBI taxonomy): Eukaryota > Metazoa > Porifera > Calcarea > Leucosolenida > Sycettidae > Sycon > Sycon ciliatum. The sequence continues at coordinate 20,146,654 of NC_088655.1, forward strand.
GCCGCCCCATGCCGAAAACCAACTATATAGCGACACACAAAATTATACAGCTGGGGGGGGGGGGGGGGGGGGGGGAGATCGATGGTACTTTACCACACATACCACGCGATCTCAGTGCCATAATCATGTCATGTGTGTGTGTGTGTTTGTGTGTGTGTGTGTGTTTGTGTGTGTGTGTTTATGTGTGTGTTATGTGTGTGTATGTGTGTGTATGTGTGTGTGTGTATGTGTGTGTATCTGTGTGTGTGTATGTGTGTGTGTGTGTATATGTGTGTGTGTGTATGTGTGTGTGTGTGTGTGTGTGTGTGTGTGTGTGGTAAGTGCGTGCATGCATGCGTACACGTGTGTGTGTGTGTGTGTGTGTGTGTGTGTGTGTGTGTGTGAGTGCGTACGTGCGTGCGTGCGTGCGTGCGTGCGTGCGTGCGTGTGTGTGTGTGTGTGTGTGTGTGAAACTGTTTTGTGTGTGCATGTATGTGTGCCCTGCACATGTGCGTGCACACGTATTCTGACATGCGTGCATGTTTTGCTGTCCAGTCAAGCGCGGGGCCCAGCAACAAGCAGAGTGAGTATAGTGTTGTCTGTTGCTGAATACCGGGGGGGGGGGGGGGCAGCCTCCTAGCCTAGGCCGTTCCTCTTTTCATGTATTACAGTCTATGCAGAGTTGAGTCACCGTGTATACTTTGGTATGCTGTGCTTGGTGAATTTCTAGGCTGGTCGTTCTTCGGCGCTCCATTCCTCAACACCCGATATAGCAGTGTATTAGTAATGCACGAAACTATAACAGTCGGTCATGGTCTCGAGAATATGAAGAAAAATTCAAGTGACTTTAAAAAGATAAGGAGATAGCTGGCAACTTACAAGTAGATCAGAGTCGTAGTGTGTATTATATTAATTATCATTTTACTTTGGCATTCCCAACAGAGCCCAAGGTCTTGTTGCAGTGTGCCCAAGATGTGTGTCTTGGTACAGTGGTTAGTGCTTGTTATCCAAGTGCGATTGCGAACATTTACATGTACATACAGTCGGATCACTTGGTTGTAATACTCCATCAGGCAAACGCAAACTAGTTTGTGGTAAAGAAGAAGAAAAAACGTCGATGCTCAACTTCTCCACCACATGTCTGTCAAACTTGGTGCGAGTGAGCCGTAAATTTTTTTAAATAATAAGTTTAAAAACTTATTCTATTCACGAATTCTTGCATCCAGCACCAGCTTGAAAGGTCTTCATTTTTAGCAATTACCGTAAAAGCCCTTGTATACGCCCACTCGAAATTACGCCCACCCTCCGTGTACACGCCCAGCCAGGGGAAGTCAACACTTTTGTTTCAAAATAGCGCCCATACCTATGTTTACGCCCAGGTATGCCGGCAACACCAGTCCATGTACAGGTGCTGATACCCAATACTTACTGCTATCCTTATTTCAAGTATACGCCTGGTTCCAAAATAACGCCCGTGCCCTTGTATACGCCCAGGAAATCGAGGCTGCTATTCTATACGCCCGGGGCCTATACACGGGCTTTTACGGTAGTTAATTTTACTTCAAAGTATCAACTAACACAAGGTGTTGTAGCATCTCTCCTATCATCTATCATTTAGTGCAGAGTATCTGCATTGAATTGTTTCACATCTATCACATGACAATATGGGGCAGCCATATTGGTTCCAACTCCACTCGACCCCTGCTGATATGTATGGGTCACACGATGTTGGCCATGTTGGTTCCACTGTCCACAGGCCAGGCGTGTGCCCCGGTGTCCTTCAAGGGGGTTCCTTTCTTTCACAAAATGAAGCAAAATCCTGCATTTTGAGCGAAAAAGGGGGGTTCCGGGCACCCAGGAACCCATACGGGGCACGCGCCTGCAGGCCATGACCAGTTTGTGCACAAATTTAGTCACATGACCAAGATGTGAACACCAGTCTATAACTGATTTTCACACAAGTATCCATGGTACAGTGAAACCTGTCTAAATCGACCGCTCGAGGGACCTTACAAATGTGGTTCCCGTATACAGGTGTTCTCCATATCCAGGGTCATTTGACTGGAAATAACATCCCCTGGTCCTGGTTGTAGTGGTCCGTCCACTAGGACATGTGGCCGCCTTATCAGAGTGGTTGCCTTGACAGGTTTTTCTGTATTGGTTTCCCCGTCCTGCTACACTGCTTATAGTAGTGAGTTCGGGTGAATCTTCTCCTGCCCAGCATAATAATGATACTGAGCCATACTTTCATTCACACATGCACGCTAGCTCGCACCCTGGCTACTGTTGTAAAGGCACGCTAACTTACGAGCAACGCCGTAGTGGTCACGCTGTGTGAGGACCATCCCAAGTGCATGGAAACTTGAACTGACATTCACAAGCAGTCACCCGCCACCTGTGTTTGTGTCCAGTCTGCCATTCAGGACTCAACACTCTGGTGTTTGGAGCACTACTGTATCAGCAGAAATATTCGTCTGCAATTTTATTGCGTCTTTTTCGTCCAAGGAGCTTTTGGACTAAATTAAATGCCGGACTAGTGTCGATATATTCTGCTTTTCAAAACACTCTTATGATCCATGGACGAAATTTACAACCGGACGAACTCCCTCTCTTTGGAGCTGGACGAAATTATTGACCGACAAAATTTTCTGCCAGTAAAGTTTATCAAACTGCCTCTACTGGCCATGAATGCACATAACATTTTCATGCATCTTCAATCTCTTCTTGATGCTGATTAAAAATGGGATGTTCAGCCAATAGTGTTACTTTAAAAAGAAAGAAGAAAGGGCCGATAAGTATACATCTCGTTACCTTGGTGGACTGTTAGTCATAACTCGTAACTTAAACATGTAGGTCCTTTCTTCTTTCTTCTTTGTGCTTTCTACTTTCAGTAGCGGAGCGGAGGCGCCAACGGCGAAAAAGAAGAAGTGTAAGCCTCGCAGCATTATGTGGTGCACTGTGTTATGCTGAGCGCTATGCTAGAGCAATATTGATGTATGAAGTGTTTGTTATTTTAGTTGAATCGATGTGTGTGTGTGTGTGTGTGTGTGTGTGTGTGTGTGTGTGTGTGTGTGTGTGTGTGTGTGTGTGTGTGTGTGTGTGTGTGTGTGTGTGTGTGTGTGTGTGTGTGTGTGTGTGTGTGTGTGTGTGTGTGTGTGTGTGTGTGTGTGTGTGTGTGTGTGTGTGTGTGTGTGTGTGTGTGTGTGTGTGTGTGTGTGTGTGTGTGTGTGTGTGTGTGTGTGTGTGTGTGTGTGTGTGTGTGTGTGTGTGTGTGTGTGTGTGTGTGTGTGTGTGTGTGTGTGTGTGTGTGTGTGTGTGTGTGTGTGTGTGTGTGTGTGTGTGTGTGTGTGTGTGTGTGTGTGTGTGTGTGTGTGTGTGTGTGTGTGTGTGTGTGTGTGTGTGTGTGTGTGTGTGTGTGTGTGTGTGTGTGTGTGTGTGTGTGTGTGTGTGTGTGTGTGTGTGTGTGTGTGTGTGTGTGTGTGTGTGTGTGTGTGTGTGTGTGTGTGTGTGTGTGTGTGTGTGTGTGTGTGTGTGTGACCACAAGGCCCCTGGAGAGTCTGGCATTCTACCTGAGATGGTGAAACATGCTGGTCCTGCTTTCACTGGCGCTCTACTAGAGCTAGTCCATCAGGTCTGGCGGGAGAGTTGCGTACCCCAGGCGTGGCGTGCTGCCGAGATTGTGCCGATCCCCAAAAAGGGTGACCTGTACAGATGTGACAACTGGAGGGGCATTGCCTTTCTCGACGTGGTGGGCAAAGTTGTGGGCCGTCTCATCCAAAACCGCTTGCAGATACTGGCTGAGGAGGAACTACCGGATTCGCAATGTGGCTTCCGGCGACGCCGCTCCTGCATCGACCAGATTTTCTCTGTCCTCCAGTTGACAGAGAAAGAAACTGTACGAACACTGCACCAGCAGCTTTGCAATCTTTATTGATTTAAAGAAGGCGTATGACTCTGTTCCTCGTGAGGCTTTGTGGGCTGCGTTGCGCGCTCTAGGTGTACCTGAGAGCCTGGTTCGTCTCATCGCGTCATTCCACGACGGCATCCGTGTTGGCAACAGGCGTACTGAAAAGATAGCGGTGAACAATGGTCTGCGACAGGGATGTACAATCTCTCCCGTCCTCTTCAATCTCTACTTTGCCCTTGTATTCGAGAAGTGGCGCAGTGAGGTGCAGCGTCGACATCCAGACGCGGGCATTGACTTGGTTCAACATCAACGGCAACTTGTTCAACAACAGCCGCACGTGTCACCAGCATTCTGCAGCTTTGGATGTGGAATTTGCTGATGATGATGCTCTAATGGTGCCCTCCCGTGAAGTGGCTGAGTTGGCACTTGAGTTTTTCCATCCTGTGGCATCAGCATTTGGTCTCACAGTCAACTTTGCCAAGACGAAGTTCATGTGTTGCGGCTTCGGCATTCCTGATGATGACCGCCGTCCCATCGTCATCGATGGTCAGTCGTTAGAGTGCGTGCCGTCCTTCATCTACCTTGGGTGCTTGATGACTCCAGAGGGCAGGATCGGTCCGGAAGTTGACCGGCGACTTGCGTAGGCTTCTCGGGCTTTCGGTGCACTCCGTTGCGTATTCGAAAACACCGCTATCTCCATCCGAGCGAAGCGAGTGATCTATGATGCCTGCGTGTTGTCCGTCCTCCTCTATGGCTCTGAATCCTGGCCTGTGCTGCGTCGGGATGAAGATCGTCTGGACCGTTACGATCACCAGTGCATCCGTGCTATCCTTGGCGTATCGCGCATGGACCAGGAAACGGACCACATCACCAACAGTGACCTGCGTATGCGCTGGGGTAATAGTGATCTGCTTTCTGATATCCTGCGTCGCCGGCGAATGCAGTGGCTTGGCCATGTTGCCCGCATGCCGGATGACCGCCTTCCGAAGCAGCTTCTGTTTGGTTGGCTGCCGCAGACTAGGCCAGTACATGGACCACGTCTCAGGTGGAAGGTCCGCGTTCGCTCGGATCTTACTCTACTCCATGTACCAGAGTGGTACAAGTCCGCACAAGAGCGACAAGAGTGGCGCAGCATCTATCTGCCCAGTGTGGACCGTCCTGCACCGGAGTCGGCTGCTCACTGTAACACCTGCAACAGAACATTCACCAAACAGTCGGGTCTTACACGGCACAAGTGCCTTGCTGAGCGTCGGCTTCCGGTTGAGCTTCAGCGTGGTGCACGGCATTGCAGCACCTGCCGGCGGTGGTTTAAAAGTGCGGGGGGGGGGGCTGGCTGTTCACCGTTGTCAGCCAGCACCATCTACAACAGTGGAGCCAACCGCTACTGCTCACGCCTCATCGCCGCCAGCCCAAGGATCTCTGCCGGGGGAGCCAACCGCTACTGCTCACGCCTCATCGCCTCCAGCTCAAGCATCTCTGCCCTCGGCATCCCCACCCCGGTACGCTGTCTCGACTGAGCGCTGCTGCGGTCATCACTGCAGTGTCTGTGGCCGCTGCTGCAAGTCGGCTTCGGGCTTCGGCCGCCACAACTGTCGGAGAGGCGGGTGCAGGTCTGTTGATCGTGGTCACTTTTCAACATGAGTGCGGGTGTGAGAGAGGTTTCCATTGGCTCCGCGGCATCCGGCGACATGTCTGCAGGGCGTCATGACTGCGCGTTCTCCTCTCCTCCCCTGCATCGGGGCGGCATAGCCAGTTACTGGCAGCTGTACACAAGGTCACAAGGTCAAGGTGTGTGTGTGTGTGTGTGTGTGTGTGTGTGTGTGTGTGTGTGTGTCAGCACAAGTTGCCATGGCTTGTGCTGTAGCATTGCTATCATCGCCTCCGACGATGGGCGTCAAAATGGTCAAATGGTGTGTGTGTGTGTGTATGTGTGTATGTGTGGGTGTGTGGGTGTGTGTGTGTGTGTGTGTGTGTGTGGTGAGTGCGTGTGTACATACATGCATACATGTGTGTGTGTGCCCGCGCGCACGCGTGCTTGTGTGTGCGCACGCAGATTGTTTAGTAGTTTTTAGCTCATGTAGTAGTTCAGTTGACCAGCTACAAGCTCCTAGCTGGCACAATTTGCCAATGCTCATTGCGCTAAATGTGCTGTACACAGTACAGTGGTGAAACAACCCAGGGGCATTGGAAGGTATCCTACATTTGTATCGGTATGAAAGACCCACGAATAGGCACTCCACCTGGGAAAGGTTTTGATAAATTATGCCAAAATAGCCTACTGTAAATCAAGGAATTTTGGCTGGTGAGAAACTTTGGCCGATCTCGAATTGAAACTTTTTCGGCCGTCATCATACTTTGGCCGAATGGGGTTTAGAAAGAAACGATCAGTAGGTGTTGCTTTCACATGCAGCCATGCCTCAATCAAGCATTATTTGCCTCGGTGACAAACTTGGCCTGCAACTTACTTTGGCCAGTTGGTACCAAGCGGCGAAATCAGCGAAATGATTTTGCCAGCGAAAATAAGTTGCTTTACAGTACTGTAATTTCACAAAATTTCGGTGTGCTTTTATTTTCGGTACTTTCGGTGCATCTGTTTCATACCTAAAATTTCAATACACCGAACAACCACTAACACATATAATCCAATAGGGAGCTGCTTCTCTGTACCGAAATTTTCTGTTCACCTAACCTGGCCTCTTGCCCTCATACCGAGAATATTGAGCACCAAAAATTTCTGAAATTAGAGTATTATTTCATTGCTCCAATAATCACCAGTTAAACTTATTGTTGCGACTTTGGCCGCACCTGCAGCACCAGTCCCGATGCCCCTGCAAGCGGTCCGTCGTATCGCTGCGGGGCCCGGCGAGTCAGTTGTAAACCTTTTCACTGCACAGGCTTGTGCTCATCAGAAGCGGGCGCTCGCAAGTCTGTAGAGCTGCATGATTGATCAAGTCCAGGCCAGGCCTGTTCCTAGTGTCGGATGGTTCTACTGAAGCAGCGTTAAGCCCAACACTGCTTTTGCATGGCTTGTCAATAGCTTCAGACTTAGGAACGGAATGTATGGAGTTGTGGTCACATCTTGGTCATGTGACTAAATTTGTGCAGAAAGTGATGTCATGTGACCAGTGGAACCAACATGGCCGACATCATGTGACCCATAGATACAGGAGTTGAGTGGAGTTGAACCCAACATGCCTATCCCGTACAGTCATGTGATAGATGTGAAACCATTCTGTTTCTCTATGTGTGTGTTGTGGCAACATTTTCAGACGAGTCTCTCGACCAACAGCTCTCTGACATAATAGCATGGAAGAGTGACGTCTTCACAGAACTTCTGCCTGACCTGGTTTCCACGCTAACTCCAGTTGCTATGCGTCTCCAGTGTGAGGCTAAGAAGCTGATTAAGCAGGAACAGCGTCAGCTGTTTGCATCATACATTGGCAAAGCAGCGCAGAATGAGGCATTGCTCGATGCACTACGCCTGGGTGATGACGAATCCTTCCACACCTTCCTTGAATGCATCCGTAAAGTCGAGCCAGAAGCCAGCGCGAGAAGGTTATTGGCCAAGCTGGAACCCGTCGACAAGTTCCGGCAGCACTGCTGAGGCCGCATTAGCGTCTGCAGGAGAATCCGCTGCTGATCCAGTGGGTAAGTAAAGAGCAGTAGGCTGTACAGGCAGTGGCCAGTTGGGACTTTTGCAGCTCCATAGTTGTTTTCCGTAGTTTTGGCAGCCCAGCTGGCATCAGCCCGATCTGAAGGCTTCCAGTAGCTAGCTAGCAAGCAGTAGGACTGGGAGGAGTAGTGCGATAGTAGTAGGGCGGTGTAGTGCGATAGTAGTAGGGCAGTGTAGTGCGATAGGGGTAGGGCAGTGAAGTGCGATAGGGGTAGGGCAGTGTAGTGCGATAGGGGTAGGGCAGTGTAGTGCGATAGGGGTAGGGCAGCGGATGAACAGAAGTGGCAGTCACAGTCCTTGTCACGGAAAGAGAGAAGCATGAAACTGGTGTTGCTTGTATCTATGCGCCGCACAGTTACATGCATGCCGATGTAACCCCCCTCTGAAGAACCCTGTGTACGCCTCTGGATCAACTAAGATGTAGTATTGACTAAACCACTCTATAAGGGGCCATCCGTAAATAATTATAAATATTTATTTGAAACGAAAACTAATCGTTTAGGGGGGGGGGGGGGGGGGGGGTGGTTAGCGCCTGTTCGTTTCTCGAAAAATATCGATGCACAGTTTGTATGTGTGGGCAAGTCCAGAAAAGAAAAGAAAATATATCGATGCTATGCATCGTTTGTATGTGTTCGTTTCTGAGGGAGGGGGGAGGGGGTGAAGAGAAACGACTAGTTTTCTTTTCTAAATAAATATTGGTATTTACGGATGGCCCCTCAGGAACGGATTTGTGGTGTGAATTTCGAAAAATGTCAGATGAGCTACCCGACCCCTCAAGTAGATCGTACTTCGGGTGACTAAGTACTTTCCGACTGGTGTCGCTCGAGGCTGCTTGGCCCTGCCACATTGTGTCCACCTGGTGATGCTTATCATTTTGCTCCTGTTGATGGTGCTGCTGGCGCTGCTGCTGCTGCTGGTGCTGCTATTGTCACTGCTACTGCTGTTGTTCTGTACCTGCAGTGTTTTGCTGAACTCCCAGGAGAACAAGATGACGTCACGCAACCAGAGCATCGTGTTTGCACCCAACTTCACACAGCCTCCGCTGGACAACTTCTCGGCGTCGCTGACCTCCTCACTCAGCCAAGTGGTTGCTCTGATGATCTCGCAGTGCCACCTTGTGTTTGGTACCACCGGCTCTGCTGCAGGGCGCACGGGAACAGGCTCAACGCAGACGAGAGAAGCGCCTTCCGCTGGACTTAGCAGTGCATCCGCTGCGAGCTTGACCAGCGACAGCGCTGCTCGTGGAGTTCCTCTCCCAGCGTACGAAGTCGTATCTCTGTCAAACCCAGGCTCTCGGCCACCATCCGTCACTGATAGTCATCCATCCATCGCTACAGCTCCAACCAGTGCAGGTTCCTCGCCGAAGCTACCAAGTCAGAGTCCGTCGCAGAAATCCCTGGCACCTTCCGCTTCTGCGAATCCCCCTGAGGAGTTTGAGATGTATGGCAGGACTCCTGTATGGGGAGCTCGATAGCGGAGGAGGCAACATGCGCTGCCGCAGTGCGTGTGTATGTGTGTGTGTTTGTGAATGTGTGTGTGTGTGTGTGTGCGCGCGCGCGCGCGTGTGTGTGTGTGGGGGGGGGGGGTACATGGTGTGTGTGTGTGTGTGTGTGTGTGTGTGTGTGTGTGTGCATGCTTACATGCTTACATGCATGAGCATATGTGCACGTGCATAGAGTGCGCACCATTCTATACAAGTCATAATCCAGCAGATAGTAAAGCCCGAAAACCAGTATTTTGATATAGTAGCAGAATTTCTCCGCACTTTCTGATCCTCTTGTATCCTCAATCATTTGTTTTTTGATTGTCTTGCTACTAACAGACCTCTGCAGTCAATTTGTGTGAAAAGAGTGAACACTTCACAGTGGTTGAGCATGCACGATATTCTAATGGCCATGTCAAAGTGTCCGGTGATGAACTGTGATGCGAGGTGGTCACTGTTCAGTTGTTCGATTGCCGTCACGAGTGCTCGTCACACCTTGAATACGAATTTATATTAGACGCTGCCGATTGCTGGCTCTTCGGTGCCTTTTCTACGTGTGTGCTGCTTCAATATGGTAGCCTGTTGTTCAATTTCTCATTCCCCACCGATTTGATCTATCGATTCCAACTAGTACAGGGACAAGTACGAGTACAATGATTTGCGATTTCCCCCAGTACACTCAGCCACTCCATTCTGCGTCATTATCATTGTTATGCATGGTATCATGATGACATCATTGGTGATGTCATGGCGGTATGACCATCATCTTCATCGCCAATCAATCACAACCTCTATCACCATCACAATCATTTCTATAATATTATTGCAAACAGCTCCAGCTCGTGTAAGCTATTTTCAAATACTGTCGACCTTACCAAATGAGGTCAGTGTCTTCACTGCCTGGCCAATGTTTTACAATATTGTTCAGAACAACCCTGAGACTTTGCTACAGTGTGTGGTTGTGGTGCGTGTGTGTGTGGGGGGGGGGGGGCACCAACATATTCGTGAATGGCAGTTCTCGACCGGGGGGGGGGGGGGGGGGGGGGGGGGGATGCATGTGTGTATGTCCTGGTAAGGGTTATTGTGAGCGTATACCGGTATAGGAGCACACTGGTTACGCTGTACTTTCCACCCTCTGATTGCGTCTTGTCGGCACTATCTACCACGCACTCGCTTACGTTAGAAGCCCCTTGCTGTGCTGTGAACTCGTGTGAACTCGTGTGCATGTGTGTGCCTGTGTGTATGTTAAGTTTACATGCACAGCTTGCATGACGTTTGGTTGAAAAATGGCGTTTAAAATTTCAATCCTTGTCATTGTACATTTTGACTCAACAGTATCCTGGTTGCCCTAGGCTATAGACAATAAGTGTGACCGAGACAGTTGTCCTATAGACAATAGGTGAAATTCAACCTATACTGTACACACACACCAGGGCAGACTAGTAGGTGATGTGGCCCAGGACTTGCACGGTCCCGACACCACGATGGCACCGTTCAAGACGCTGGCATGCAAAATGATAATTATGCAAAAATAACTCCTGTACAGTGCGCACTATAATATTATTGATATAGTTCTAGGTGACTGCAGCATGTGCCATGACATCAGAAACACAGCGACGAAACCGGCAATACGCTCTGTTGCCCAACTATAAACGTACCAGTAACGTTACAAGCGACTGTTCAAAGTCAGAGTACTGAGTACATTCTCCGGCATCAAAAGACCGGAAAACGTTCGAGCTTACAGATGTTCAACGCTACCAAATGACGTGCCATTCTTGGAGATTGGCGATAAGGGGAACGAGCTTGAGGAGTCGGGAGAAGCGGCTCTTTCATCATCACCGCCACCGTCATGACCTCCATTGCGGTTTTCACGGTCTCCCGCAGCGGTGGTGGCGGCGGTGGCGATGTCTCTCCCGACCTGCCGCTCATCTTCATCGCGTAGGCGTCGCACGTTCGTCAACTCCTTGCTGAGGTCGGTCATGAGGAAGCGCAGCTGCTTGACGACCGTCTCCAGCTCCACCACGCGCCGATTGGCGGAGAACAGGTCAGCGCTCACGATCTCAACGCGGCGTCGTTGTTGTTCCTGCTGCTGCTGTTGTTGCTGCTGACGATGCTGATCGGACGAGTTGCGCTCATCGGATGTGACGTCGGCCAGTGACTGAGACCGTGTCGGATAACTGCGCAAGCTGAGCGAGCACAAAGCAAACAAAGGCACAGTAGAGCTGTGTTTGCCAGACCCACGTATCAAGCGGAATCCTGTATTGACCGAACACATTTCGTGCACCCAAGTGCTGTGGATCGAACGAATAAGGAGTAAGATACTGGAGTTTAGGAAGTGAGAGCACCACTATCGTCACCAAGAGTCCATAACCCAAGAGTGTGCAACTCTGTACATGGGGATCCACGCGGGCGAATTCCAACATTAACGTCAAAAATGACGTACACGTTCGTTGCGCTTGTACTACTCCCTGGTTCCAAGCACAGCGGAATGCGGAGTTTTGTACGGCTGTGCTTCAGCGGCATGACGTAATGTTGGAATTCCGCCGCGCAGTGGGCCTACAGCAGCCAGACCGTTGCTAGTTGCACACTCTTGCGGGTATGGACTCTTGTCGTCACCCAATGTCACATACAGTACACTCTTACCCGTTAGTGTCCGTGGAAGCAACCAGGTTCAACTCATCCGAGTACAGCTGCCGCCACTGCATCGCAAAGCAAAACACAACATAACCGGTTGTGTACCGGTATTACACATCTCGGCTTATTCCCGCAGAAGCCGACGTTAGTGCTAGGCTTCTATTTGCACCAGCATTCTTTTCAGAACTGGTACAGTCAGACCTCGCATAACCGCACACATACGTTTTCCACAAAAATATCCGGATAGGCGCGGGAACAGGAAAATCGAACACACATACTGTACTCAATCTGCGGACAGCATGCTGTTTCGTTCTTTTTGAACTCATCAGCGCAGCACAGAGAAATGAGGCCGAACCTGATAGCAATGGAAATAAAAATTTCCAATCAGGCCCGAACGTACCTTGCCAGAGTGCTCAAACTGACAAGTCAGTGAGCTCTGCATAACGCAAACAGCAAAGGCACTACCCCACGCAAGAGTGCTCAACTGCTACAAGAGCAGGAGCGAAATACTCAATCTGCGGACAGCATGCTGTTTCGTTCTTTTTGAACTCATCAGCGCAGCACAGAGAAATGAGGCCGAACCTGATAGCAATGGAAATAAAAATTTCCAATCAGGCCCGAACGTACCTTGCCAGAGTGCTCAAACTGACAAGTCAGTGAGCTCTGCATAACGCAAACAGCAAAGGCACTACCCCACGCAAGAGTGCTCAACTGCTACAAGAGCAGGAGCGAAATACTCAATCTGTATGTATACATGGCATAATATTATGCTGAAAATCGGTAACCAACGGTTTTCTTCCGGATGGTGAGGGATCCGGATAAAAGAGGACCGGATAAGCGAGGTCTGACTGTATTTCTATGTAGAGTAATGTCGCGTATAAAAGCAGGCACTTACGGCCGTAAAAGAAGGGGTTCAAACCATGCTTCTATTCAAGTTATGCTTCTATTCGAAACATGCTTCTACGTCGACATCTTCAGTCTACACTGTGCAGTGCACACATTGTCACGTGTGTAGTGTGCAAGTACATGATGCATGCATGCTTCTATTCAAATCGTGGTTCTGCGTCACGGCGCGCTTCAAAAAATCGGCTTCTATTCGAGTCATGCTTCAATATGGGTCATGCTTCAATATGGGTCATGCTTCAATATGGGCCATGCTTCAATATGGGCCATGCTTCAATATGGGTCATGCTTCAATATGGGTCATGCTTCAATATGGGTCATGCTTCAATATGGGTCATGCTTTTATACACGACACTAGAGCATGTCAACACTGAGACCAGGCTACTGTGACGATATGTATCTTGAAAATCAGGCTTGCATTCAAAAACACGCACCCAGGAGAATGAAAGAAGAGCTAGGAGAATGAGAAAGAGAAGAAAGACAGTGGGACCATAGTCGTCGGGAATTGAACCCGCAACCTGTCGATTAGAAATCGACTGCACATACCACTGCACCATATGGGACACACACAACCACACAGGCACACACCCACACACAAAAGATCTATCACTATGAACGCTGGGCCTCGCCAGGTATTTTAAACACACCACTGTTAAGAAAACATTCACATTCACACTTACCTTCACCACATCCTCTTGGAGTTGCTGAATGTGACACTCACGCCGACAGAGAAGTGCCTCAAAGTCGCAGATCTGCTGTGGAGTTACGTTACCCGGAGGTTCAGATGGCATACCGTCAGGGGAGTAGGGCTGCTTGCAGCGTTCCAGCTACATAGCAGTAACACAGGAGTAATTCTCGTTAGCAGTAACATGGACAGAACGAACACACATAAACAGGTCAACCTAGATGGACACAGACAACAATTACACAAAGGAGGGGAGGGGGGGGGGGACTTTCTTACATTCTCGCCTCAGTATGTATGTACTTCATCCTGGCTGTATAGGGGAAACTTGGCCTTCTCACCTGTGCTGTGGTGTGGGCTCCCATTGACACTTCTTCCCTTCTTCGGAGCGAGAGGACTTACACCCTTTCAGCGGAATGCCCTGTATATACAGGGGCGTCGGAAGGTAATTAAGTGTGGTACGGTCAGCCATCTGAAGTACAATATACTCGTGGGGGAGGGGTTGCCGAGCCGAAACTTTTGGAAATTTAGAGCCAAAATCAGTTCATTTTATTGATTCACAAGGAACTTGGGGCAAATAGTGGTACGGTCAATACCGTACTGACCGTACCGTGTGCGACGCCCCCTGATATAACTGCTCCTTTGTAGCTGGAACAGTATCATTGTTAAGTTACCTGATGATGGCCATGTGCCGAGGGGGGGGGAGGGGGGGGGGGGGCTGGCATTATCCAGCAAGCTAAATATATAAAGAGAGGAGAATTAGGGGGGGGGGGAGAGAAGGATGGAGGGATAGACAGTGAGAGTGAGCGAGAGAGAGATAGATAGATAGAGAGAGAGATAGAGGGAGATAGATAGAGAGAGAGAGAGAGATAGATAGAGAGATAGAGAGATGAGATCTGAGAGTACGGCAACGAGAACACTTGTAATACCTACCTGAAGTCGTAGCAAGTTGACATCACTCTCCAGCCGCTCGCGCTGCTGAATATCCAGTGCATCTTGCCTGGTGGAAACCTCTCTCAGCTCCCGCAGGGCAGCTTCAAACTCTCGGATGGGAATTGCCTGTGACACCTGCCTTGTGAACTAGAGGAAACGAAAACACCGAGAACCAAGGAGAGATCATGATTTAACTACCTTATAAGCAAGCCCTATAGAATTATCGGAAACATTTATTTATATTTGAGTAAGCGGTGAGCCGACAATTGTTGGACACACTTTTTATCAATTATGTCGAAGAAAATGGCGTTCACATACTATAGGCATTTATACGTTTATACACAACATGTGGTTGCCATCTTCAGCCCCAGCACCACATACACACACACACACACACACACTTGTACTTGCTCACTGCCAAAGCTGGTCACATTGGTCTCCCCGGGAGAGGGGAGAGAGACTCAAAAGGAATCTTGGAAAGATGACACAATTGGCTATTGAACCGCCCAACGGCTGACACCCCCTGAAATGCCCAAACTAGGGTGGATTTGAAATGATCCCACTTATGGGCTGACCACACCTCAGTAAGTGGGTGAGGACAAGGTGCAGAAAAAGGATTGACGGCATCAGGGTATCCGTCCCGGGATCCAACTGCAGTTACCCCTGCCCCCAGTGAAGGTAATACTTGGTACTAGTGTGGGTGGCTAAATCAGAGTGGATCTGATATAAGCTTCACTAGCACCATTGATTACACAAGAGTTAATCTAGCCAGAAGCAGTCCATGGTCAACAGGTATGTATACTTCAAATAGAAAGTATATGAACCCTGAAACCAACAAAGGTGGTAGGTACAACAACACACCTTCAAGCAGCCGAGCCTGTTGGCACCAGACCCAACAGTATCTAGCATAAGTGTACCCACCAACCAAACTAGCTGGGCACACACACACACACACACACACGCACACACACACACACAAATACACACACACACACACACACACACACATTGAGACTTAAGACTGACCTCCTCATTGACACGCTTTAGCCGTGCATCACTCTCAGACACTCGTGTCTCAAGTTGCGGTATCACCTGCCCTTTCTCTCCAAGGTCCACAATCTCATGTCGAAGCCGATCACATTCCTCCTGGCCAGTGTGCCTGTTGGAGCATTGTTACGAAAGCAAAAAAAAACAGGAAAAGACTTTAGGGCGAGCTTATCGGCAAGGTGGAGATGAAATTTGAAAATGGTTTTCGGTGAATCTCTGGAGAATAGCCTTGTACGAACAGACACAAGTAAGTCGGAATTGCAATTGAGTCCAAATCTCTCTCACTCTCTTTCTCTCTGTCTCTCTCTCTCTCTCTCTCTCTCTCTCTCTCTCTCTCTCTCTCTCTCTCTCTCTCTCTCTCTCTCTCTCTCTCTCTCTCTCTCTCTCTCTCTTCTTGCTGGCTCTGTCTGTCTCTCTTTCTCAATCTCCCTTGAAGAACAGGAAACAAATGCATCATTCAGTTCACAACTCACACTGTGCAGTTAAGGTGTGTATGATACGGTCACGCCGCATCAGCTCCTCCATCATCTCATCCCGGGCGTGCAGCACAACCGAGTCAGTCTGCCGCCGCTCATCTTCTAGCTTGGCTGTTGATGGCAACAACCCGGCAAGGTCGAAGAAGAGGAACGGGAAAGTACACATCAAGAGAATAGGAACGTCAATAGGGCATGCTCTTTGCTTTATATTTATTACAACATCTCAAGACTCGGTGGAAACACCGGCCAATGTGAAGAGAGTGGGTGATTGCCAACCACGGCGATAAATAAAAGTAAGGGGAGGGAAAAAGAAACAGTAGCAAAATGAACAGCAACAACAACTCCGTAAAGAAAGATAATGTCTAATAAAAACAGGACGGACTTTAGACCCACTACAGTTCTGATCAATGAAATCCAATTAAGCACGCTATTGGGTGCGATGCACTGGGGTTACGCTATATTGTCTCATGTGTTGTGAACTTCCCAGGATGTTTTCGCTCCCCTTTTACACAACACAGAGCGCAAGAAGCACTTTAAAACAAAAAATCAACTGCAGCTTCCACCTAGGATGGACACAGATCCTCACATACCCTTCAGCTGTTTGTTGACCTGTTCTAGTCGACGGCAGCGGTCCTCCAGCCGGGTGCGGAATGCCTGCTCCAGCCTCTCCTGCTTATCTGTGGACTGCTGCAAGATGTCGTGCTGTTCGCGGATAGAATCGAGATCCCGCTCAAACTAAAGGTGCAAAAACAAAACATGCACACATAATAATATAATTGTGAAAAGAAGAAGGACAAAATGTTACGAGTTATGACTACCTGTCCACCAACGTTTTCACAATTATTTAATTGGCTCACCATCCGAGTTACATAATTATATACACACCCATAACACACATAAGCACCCCCCCCCCCCCCCCCCCAAATAACCATAATATCCACGCCTGGGTGTGTGTATATACTATATAGACAGCATTGCTACCATACAACATCCACACACTCGTGTCAACTCACTCACACATGACACCATGCCCTGAACTAAGATGGTATAAACGCTGACCAGAAAAGATGTAGGCAATTGATGCACACTCCTCTGTTCTATGGAGCTGCAGCCATGCCAAAGAGAGCATTTTACCCTGTCAAACTGACCATAGTACTGGCCATCAGAAGGAAGACAGAGATTAACGGCATGGGTGGGAAGACACATAGGAGAAGAAAGCGAGCGAGAGAGAGAGAGAGAGAGAGAGAGAGAGAGAGAGAGAGAGAGAGAGAGAGAGAGAGAGAGAGAGAGAGAGAGAGAGAGAGAGAGAGAGATATAGAGAGAGAGAGGGGGGAGGGAGAGGGAGAGAGAGGGAAAGGAGAGAGAGAGAGAGAGAGAGAGAGAGAGAGAGAGAGAGAGAGAGAGAGAGAGAGAGAGAGAGAGAGAGAGAGAGAAAAAGAGAGAGAGGGGGGGGGAGGAGAGGGAGAGAGAAAGAGAGAGAGGGGGGGGGGGGGAGGGAGAGGGAGAGAGAGGGAGAGAGAGAGAAAGAGAAGAGAGAGAGAGAGAGAGAGAGAGAGAGAGACAGAGAGAAGAGAGGGAGAGAGAGAGCGAGAGAGGGGGGGGGGGGAGAGGGAGAGGGAGAGAGAGAAGAGAGAGAGAGAAGGAGAGTGAGTGAAAGAGAGAAAAAGCAGACGGACAGACACACAGACAGAGTGGATAAAGCAAGTCCCATGCTCCACAGTGTACACATGCCTTCTTAGCTGCGCCAGTTTGGCTGTGAGGCTGGCAAGCTCCTGGCGCAATGATACATTCTCCTCACCACAGCCTTACTTGCTCTCAACAGCAGGCGGCAAATCCGAATCGATCAGCATGCCCGGCAGCCCCTCATCGGTGCCTCCCCTGCTAGCGAAGTCCGGCGTTGAACCTCTATGCGTGGCAGCCCCGGCTGCAGAACGTCACGTATTGAAGTGGAGCACGGTGATGGCCGTGGATCAGAGATGCAGCGCTGAAATCGGCAATCGAGTACGACGGGGCGTTGGCGACAAAGCGAGAGTCCTCGCCTCGGCTGTGCACGGGCCATGGTTCGGGTTCAGTTGCCAGTATACTCCGTCTCACTTACTTCATCCCTGGAAAAGAGATAACAGAAAGAAAGCGTGTCTGATGATCTGGCAGGCATGTAATCGACTCACGCGATCTGACGACCACTTCTAAATTTGAACACACCACACACCATGTTATCAGATGGAGATATGTGTGCAAGGAGACATACCATATTACACGTGAGTTCATTGCGCAGCACTGTAGGTGAATCCTGTGGCGTGTGTAAGCCTCGTATGATACAGTACTGGGCAGAGAAATCCAACCTCTTGAATGAAAGCAGTGCCGTGTTTGAGTGCACAGACCAGTATGTGTAGTGCTAGGGCTGCGTAGTGCATGCCCGGCAACGCTATTTTATTCTTGAGGTTGGATTTCATTTAGGGCCAACACTCTAGTTTACCAGGTATGATGGTTACAGCATAGCATGCAGGAACACTGTTTTCCCGTATGTCACATGACTGTCGCCTTGGAGTCGACCAATGACAGATCAAATTACGCGGGCTGGAAAGCGCGATCCTGCCTGCTGAATGGTGATGGAACTAGTTCCACTGCCCGTCGTGAAGTGACGACGGGCAGTGGACAGAATCCACTGCCCGTCGTCACTTGACGACGGGCAGTGAACAAAATTCACTTATGAGTCTACCATTTCAATGACAAGCTTCTGTGGTCTGAAAGTACATGCAAAAGTCATGTACTGTAGTCCGTGTACAATGGTGTACGGTTGTCGAAGTCACTCTCAGTCAGCTCACAGTCATAGTCACACAGGTGTACAGGGACTCGAGTCACAGAATAGTTCATGTAAACTCAAAGATTGTGAGTGATCTCCTTGCGACCTCGGCTTGGGTGCATACGGGAAACACGTTCCAGTCACTCATACTCGGCCAGTACCGCTGTTCATCCAGCCCTTGCCGCTATCGCGGCGCGGGCTGGATTCCGCGGTACTGCCCCTCGTACTCGTGCAGGAACCTGTACTTCTTCCATACGGTGTGCCCTCCGCATTGCGCTACGCTGTTACTGTCGTACATGTATACTGCAGACTAGTACGGTTGTGGACATTGAACTCCGCGGAGAACGTCAAGCGCTCGCGGGGCGCTGGCCTTTCACCCGCCAGCACTGCTGCTCCATTATTGCAGTGTATGAGAGAACTACAGTGGCTGTACTCGCTACGGCAGTACGGGCGCCAGCCCGTCACTCCACCGGATTCCAACATACTTGAGACCACTAATGTGAACGAACATTTCATGGTAACGTTTTAACGAATATATAAAAGTCGTTTAAAACATTTGAAGTTGTTATGTGCAAACGATATGTCCCTGTACAGTCATTTGCCGTTTCGAGACAGAATTCGTTAGAATTTCACCTCGCTAATCCACAAAAATCAGGAGATCGTTAAAATAATTGGTCTTACAGTACAAGGCATTAGTACGCATGGCTAAGATACATGCACTAAAGACCAGATCACCGCTCACCGCTGTGCTGGTTCAGTGCCACTGTGGATTAATAATGACAAGAGACCCACTCTGTCATGATGTACTCAGGGGTCTCAGAACCGGCGCGGCAGGTTCGGCCAAAGACGCACCAATGATTTCGCCTGCAGAACCCTGAAGCAATAACGTATGGGCTATTTGGGCCCAATTTTCCAAGCGATCTCCAACGGAGAGAACCCCCGGACCACCGCCTCGTCATAGCCGCACCAATGTGTCGAATACCTTCCGACGCCCTGGTACTACATACATGTACCACGCGCGTAGCCCGCATAGGACGCCGGGGGGGGGGGGGGGGGGGGGGGAGGGGGTAGGTGCACCCCCCCCCCCTAAAAATTTCGACCTAGTTTCAGCATGCACATAATGGCCATGAATGACATGCACCAGCCATCCTACACGTATGCGGCCGCGCACCCCCCCCCCCCCCCTAAAAGGGTGGCCAGCTACGCCCCTGCGTACGCACACCGAGATGCAGATCCTGCACACTGAACCATGGAACAACACTCTCAGGTTCAGCCTGTCTTCAACAATGGCCCTAGCCGTGGGCCGGTGAGCATACGCCATAACCAGATAACACCCGCCTCAGTTCAATCACACCCGTACACACGCACACACACACACGCGCACACACACCATCCAACCCCCCCCCCACACACACACACACATACGCGCACATGCACATACATCTGTGGCAGCAGAAAGAAACAGTGGGCTAACGATATTTCAGCCATTCTGCAATTTCAACGCCAACTGCACGTGAAAACTCGTGGAAGGACAATGTAACTTTGTCCCGTGTGAGGAAGGAAACTCTGAAGCACTGGGCTTCCGATTGGGGCCAGACATCCATAGTGGATCCCAACGGTTGAACCCCGTTTACAAGTGTTTGGTGTCCGCCTCGCAACGTAACTCGTAACGTACCGATATTAGATAGTGGTGTCCACTCTATAATTTTGAATGGTTATAATTTACAACAATTTTACAATTCGCACATCATGACTACTTACCACCTGCCACCTGCCGGCCAGAATCGAAGTACCGAAACACCGGCGTTGTAGATTGGCTGATGTTTTAGCACACGCGCTGTGCACTCCGTCGCACGACGTGCTGGAATGGCCAACGCGCTAAGGCAACCCTACAAGGCGACCCGCGATGCCAAAGGGAGAAAGGGCACCACATGTATTACCGTCCTCACTGATGCACGGGCGCTATCGTCGTCGCGTCGTCCTATCACGGTTCTAAGTGTTCAGCATACAAGGATTTGGCTAATGACTATGTAGTAATGAAGATCCCGGATTCCAGAATGTAGAGCCTTGCGATCGTCCCCAAAACCAAAAATGTTTATACAATTAATACAACCGTATAATAATAATAGTACGCTGTAGTCATGGTAGTAGCATGATAGTGTAGTACTAAAACTGAAGTCACGAGTGAAATCTTGCGATCACGGCGCTTCTGTTCTAGTTCTACAACATGACCATTGTATGTAGTAGATCTGCTATAAATACCTAATCAGTATCTGTCAACCCAAACTACGAGTACATGACATGATTGTACAGTAAAACCTGTCAAAGCGATCACTCGGCGGATCGGATACTAGTACTAGTAACTTCCCCCTGGATAATGCGACCACCTGTCCCAGACGACCACTGCAGCCAGGACCAAGGGATGATTACAGTATTTCCAGTCAACGACCCTGGATAAGGAGACCACCTGGTAACACTGACCGCACTTTGAAGGTCCCTTGAGCAGGGTGTACTTGTCTTAGCCTTGTCTAGGCAAGTAAGTACTAGTAAGTAGTTTCACTGTACATGTACATGTACATGTACTGAGTCTGTGCTGGACACGGAAAATTGGAAATCCAGTTGATTGACCGGGGCCGGCGCCCTCAGTGCGACCGGATTTCCAGGTCCACGACAGTAAGTAGTGATAGTGTACAATGTACATGATTGTAGTACGGTGTACGGTGGAGATTGAATTATAACGACACTCCTTCGGGAGAGAACAAAATGTCCCTATTCGATCTGTCAGTCACTAAACCCGATCTTCACATTTTAGTATGCAATATGTACATGTACATGTATATCAAAATGACAGAAATGTATTGCAGATATGCATGTGCATGATAATTATTATGATGCATATGGATCATAATTATTCACTTTGTTGTACTTTATGGAGCCTCAAAGTTCGGAAAAATTGTGCGTTTTTCGTACTTGCAAGTGTGGCCATACATGTACATGTATGGCAAAATACATGAGTATCTCCATAACAAGGTGTCCACACATGCTAGAGATCAACATGGAAAAGAGAAAACATTTACATGCACATAATTCTTGTATTTCGCTCTGTCCATAGCGGCACATGTAGCTCTCTCCTAAAAGAAATTTTCCATACCCGCTCCTCCAGTGCACATACTACTGCCGTCACTAGGTCCCAAATCTTTTTTTCTCTGGCCTTGCCTTCTGCCCACACTAAAGCTGGTTTTTCTCGTCTTGGCTACATAGGTTCTGATCGGTGGAATATGCTGCCTTCCACTGTTCGCTCTTGTACAGATTATCGCCCATTTGTTCGTTCATGCTTAACCTTTCTAGGGGCTCCCGTAAGAAGACCATAGGTCTGTGGGAAACACCCTAGTAAAATAAATAAAATAATAATAATATATTAACTGGTTTGAGGGAAAGAGACAAACGGGAAAAGTCTGAAGAAAAAATTGACTGTCACCACCAGGACCCGTAATAATAATAATTATTATTATGTACTTCTTCTATTCATTAGTTGACTTCTTTTGTAAAAAGATTTTTCATTGCCAAATTAGTTTGAGTTAGCATGTTCAACTGTCTTCCTAATCGACATACTCGTCCAACCGATGTCAACCTCACCCTGCGAATAATCTCGCCACACTTGCTTAAATATAACTGGATTCTTCCCACCCGTCCTACACGCAATCCCTGCACTTTGCCTACATGTAGGCATGGGCGGGTAATGCTAGTTATTAGCTGCGGTAATGCCAAAGGCAATGCTCATAATATGAGGATATAATGCCACTTATGATGCTCACACTGACGTTAAATAAACCAATCCATCCACACTACTCCATAATGCCAGTTTGAAAGTTGGAAAAGTCTTGGATCAAGGCCAAAGCGTAGAAGAAGAAAAAAACTTAAACAGCAGTGAAGAAGCTTCTATTAACAATCCACTGAGAAGATTGATTTGCAACGTCAGGTCTCCGGACAAAGCCGGACGGGCTCAGATGCACGATTTTCGGAACTGGACCTAGCCAGCTTCATGCATGACACCGTTGTCGACCGACAATTATGCTTGTATTGCCAATTTTGCGTGCGAAATGGTGTTATAATGCCAGCATTATGCCACCTAGAAAAAGGGACTATAATGCCAGCCATAATGCCAGCCATAATGCCAGCCATAATGCCAGCCATAATGCCAGCCATAATGCTAGCATTACCCGCCCATGACTACCTACATGTAAAGCCCGAACATCAGCTTCTATACCAGATCTCCGTTTTTCGCTGCCTATTCTCTCTGGATGGCCCTGCCTCTATCAGTAAAATCGTCTTGTGTTCTAAATGATTTCAAGGCCAATATGAAGCTTGTGTTCTAAGAACTGCTAATTCTTCATCCAGAAGATTTGTTTCTCTTCTCTTTGCCTCGCCCTGTGTAGGTTATTGCCTCCAGTAATTTGTATTTTTTCCTTTTCTTTTTGCATTGTTTTTGCTTACTGCCATTGCCATAGCTGGAATAGCGCAATAATGTACATGTACAGTACACAGAGTCAGTCTGCGGACTAGCCGTCAATATCTCGTCTACCCCGGGATACCTCATATTCATAAAGGCTGGTTCACTCGCATCTTCTGCTACATGTACTGTATCAGTGTGGGAAAGAACTTTGGAGAAGACGGGTTCGAGCATACAATAATGTATTGCCATGATTTCTACCCTTCTAATCGTTGAAAACACTATTTGCATGACCTCCGAACCCTTTACCATGCAGACCACCAGCACTGATCAGGTGTATTGTACACAATTGTGTAGCCTACATACTAGAACTGTTGTACAATCATGTACATGTGGTTATGCTCCTACCTCCGAAAAGATGCCAAATTATGCTCCAAATTTTCAACCACCAAATTATGCCAATAATTATGCCGGCATAATCCGCCAGTGCCTAGCAGCAAGCTTCACCACTGCTACATGTACTAGCTCCGAGAACAGTCATTATAATAATAATTATTATAAATGAAGTTGATTGTTCCAACTAGGAACACACGCTTCTTGCCGAACTTGACACTTGACTGACTCACGACTGCCATCCGGAGCACACGAGGAGCAAGTCGCACCTTCCACTCGGCAAACCTGCAAGAAAGCACCACTCCCTGCTCAATACACGGTGTTTCGGGGAATTCACCCCTCATCAGTTGAGCTTGAGTAGGCTGAGGAAGATTGTGCCTGAAAAGCAACACTTATAATACTGCTCTCCAGGCCAAACCATCACCAGGGATACAAACTTACAGAGACGCTTTGTTTCCAGCGCGACAAACACCTCGTGAAGCTCCAGGTGTTTGTCGCGCTGGAAACAAAGCGTCTCTGTAAGTTTGTATCCCTGGTGATGGTTTGGCCTGGAGAGCAGTATTATAAGTGTTGCTTTTCAGGCACAATCTTCCTCAGCCTACTCAAGCTCAACTGATGAGGGGTGAATTCCCCGAAACACCGTGTATTGAGCAGGGAGTGGTGCTTTCTTGCAGGTTTGCCGAGTGGAAGGTGCGACTTGCTCCTCGTGTGCTCCGGATGGCAGTCGTGAGTCAGTCAAGTGTCAAGTTCGGCAAGAAGCGTGTGTTCCTAGTTGGAACAATCAACTTCATGACTATTACCGCCGAAGTCGCAACTTCTAAGTTCGTATTATAAATGATTTGCATAAACATCTTACTGGCCGTACTTTCTGATCCAGCTCTGGCTTGACAAGGAGCTGGGTCTTTCGTGAGTTGGTGAAGTATCCGTATTGCTGTTAAAGTGAAGTGATCGTTGCTTGCAGCTCGTCTCACCGCAACCTGATCTGGCGCAGCCCAAAAGAACGGTTGCACAGGTATGCCACGGCAAATGTATGGAGAAAGCAAATCCCATACGGAGATCGGGCTCAAAGTCCACTGTACACAAACACAGAAGGGTAAAGAAGGGAAAATAAAGGAAAGAGAGAGAGAGAGAGAGAGAGAGAGAGAGAGAGAGAGAGAGAGAGAGAGAGAGAGAGAGAGAGAGAGAGAGAGAGAGAGAGAGAGAGAGCGAGAGAGAGAGAGAGAGAGAGAGAGAGAGCGAGAGCGAGAGAGAGAGAGCGAAGGAGCGAAAGAACGAAAGAAGTATCTAGCATATCTCTAGCTTGCATACGATAAGCCAAACTTGCCAAATCGCCAATAAGTATTGTACATGTACTTGTATGCTCACGTTGTCATAGCGACCAGGGCAGTGATGACGCACATTCTGTTTAGCTCCGTGAGAGAAGGTCGATCACTGCAGAATTTGGTCATTTTCGACTGTCTCATTGTATTCACGATGTGAAAGAAGGGCTGTGTTCAATGCTGTTAGTGCCGTGAACTGTTTATTGGCCTTCTCCTGCATTCCCCTAGGCTGACTGTAGCCTACGACATGGTTCCTCTAGGAGAAGATGCTTGGTATTCGCCACCTCTCCGGAGAATCTTTCAGCAAACTTTCGAAAGGTACGAAATTATTTCGTTCTTCAATCTCCACCAACCGTCGTCTCACCTGGCTTCAGAAGATGTTACAAGAGATAGGAGAGTCGCCAGGAAGAAGCATCACATCCAGCTTCAGGAAGTGGGAAGAGCAAACGGCATAGTCCTTGGTTGGGGTAAATGCTGAACGTCTGATTCGTCCCAACCAAGATTTCAGCACTTTGTTCCTCACTATTCGCCAGTCTGCTCATGTCTTCGCACTCCAGCTTTCTCCTGTCGGTGTCGCGTGACTCGCGTCCCAGTACACCACCGAGAGGACTACTAATAAACAGTTCACGGCACTAACAGCATTGAACACAGCCCTTCTTTCACTTCGTGAATACAATGAGACAAATTGAAAATGACCAAATTCTACACTGATCGACCCCCCCCCCCCCCTCTCTGACACTGAGCTAAGTAGAATGTGCCTAATGTTTTTTTAACTGAATACCACAGAACCATCCGAAGCTACACAGCGGGGGTGGTGGCATATTGGATGGAAGTGGGGGCGGGGCAAAAGTAACTCCTCCGACCAAAGGTCTCGGATTCATGCGCGCCGATACGTAGGAGAAAAGAAACATGTGCATCCAAGAGGGAAGCACGGGCTTTGCAAACGATAATGGGGATAATTTGAGATTGAAATAGGACAAACTATAGTAAAGCAATGCACTGTGGAAATAGGAAGATGGCGAGAACTGATAATCGCATAAGGTACGATGACTGGGAGAGACCAGCTAGGTTTAGGCTGAGCGAAGGGGATAATCAAAGAGGGGTAGAACCGTAGAAGGGAGCTGGGCTGCGTCATCACTGCGCAGATCGCTATGGCAACGTGAGCATACATTTGGCGATTTGGCAAGTTTGGCTTATCGTATGCAAGCGAGAGCTATGTCATTCGAACCGATATCAAATTGTCTTTTATCTGAACCCTACTTGAAAAATCGATGCACTTGTCCAAAGAAAGAGGGAGCAGCGGTGAGAGCCTAGAGGTGAGACACTGAGAGCATGCCTCAGAGTCTATGAGGGGTGAGCCAAATATTGCCCTGCTAGCACTATAGTAGGCGTGTGTTCGCCGTCAGGCAAGCGATGACACATACATGTACGCAACCTCCGTGACTGTCGCATTAGCTGCCACGAGACCAAGGAGGTAGGTCCAGTGGCGAATCGTTCACCTGACCTCACATTGTGAGAATCAACACTGCTTGGAAAGTAGCAGTTCGAATGTCTATTGCAGTATTGGAGAGAAAATAAAAATATAAAAGCGCTGTCATGCTACCGTTATCGCATACAGTAGCTACCGGTGTGCGATGCCAGACGTGAGTGCAGGCAGGTGCGAGAGGAGGTAGGGATCCTCGCGCCTTTTCGGGACTGTCACTTGGTTGTTTGGGACGAGTGACTGATCGCGTGGTCTAGCTCTAGAATTTTGCAGACCAGACAGTTGGTTTGAGACGCCGCGCCACCGCGCTAAATCGATCCCTGGACTGGTACTACTACTAGTGGTA
Organism: Sycon ciliatum; assembly: GCF_964019385.1. NCBI lineage: Eukaryota > Metazoa > Porifera > Calcarea > Leucosolenida > Sycettidae > Sycon > Sycon ciliatum. Next base: position 20,173,165 of record NC_088655.1, read on the forward strand.
GCTCCCTAGATCCCTGTCGAACTGTCCTGGCCGTAGACCTCATCTACACTCGTACTACAAGTATCTCCACGATCACGGAAAGTCGTCATCTGGTCATGCCATTCACACAGTCATAACTGCTCCGATCCGGGACCTATACTGGCTATAGCGACTAGCGCAGGTCTTCTCTCTGTTTGCAAAGCTCCACACAACTAGGGCTCAAACGGTCACGGTTTTACCCCTGACGGTTAACTGCTAAGCTAACGGTCGGTTAACCGGTTATAACCTATAAGCCACGGCAATCCTGCGGACTCTTTTTTAACCGTATATTTGACTATACTCATTCAAAAAATGTACCCTATTCAGTACAACGCACACTTGTACATTCTCTTGCATGCTCATTCATACATACTCTCACACCAAGAGACCAGATATGACCGAGTTGACAGCCCAGAAATTGCGTACGCGTGCGACAGCCCGCGAAAGTGCACACTTTGCAACGACCTGATACTTGAAAAATTGACTGAAAAGTTACTGCGTAACCGTTATCTTTATCGGTTAACCGTTAATTCTTCGTAACCGGTCTGCAACCGGTTAAAGGGGAAGTTAAGGCAAAAATTAAAATTTCACCAGTTGTAGTCTTCGGGGTGCTGAGTCGAATGGTCGTGGTCCGAGGAAGCTGAGACGCTCCCTTCCTACTTGAATCCCAATCGAACTCGCGCACTTCCACCGAAACTGGGTGACTGCGCCCTACGAGATGGGGATTTGTATGCAAAATGTCACTAAAAGCGCCATTTCGTTCTTATAAAAGCACGGATGACCGCGATTGGCCCATATGTTGTAGTCTTTTGGACGCTGAGTCGACTGGGGTTGGTCCGAAAAGGCTGCGATGCAGCGTTCCTCCTTTATTCCCAATCGAACATGGTTGAACAAGTGGTCACGTGCTCCTGGGTGCCCAAATCACCTGGTCACCACGCCAGCAGGTGACAACTTTCACACCAAGGTTCAACTCGAGTTCAACTCGAGTGACAGGACTGCACCCAAAAAAGGTCAAACAGGCTAGTAAGTTGTACCCTGCAGGCACGGTGACCAGGTGACTGGCGTACGCAGGAGCACGTGACCGCTTCTTCAACCATGTTCGATTGGGAATAAAGGAGGAACGCTGCATCGCAGCCTTTTCGGACCAAAACCAGTCGACTCAGCGTCCAAAAGACTACAACATATGGGCCAATCGCGGTCATCCGTGCTTTTATAAGAACGAAATGGCGCTTTTAGTGACATTTTGCATACAAATCCCCATCTCGTAGGGCGCAGTCACCCAGTTTCGGTGGAAGTGCGCGAGTTCGATTGGGATTCAAGTAGGAAGGGAGCGTCTCAGCTTCCTCGGACCACGACCATTCGACTCAGCACCCCGAAGACTACAACTGGTGAAATTTTAATTTTTGCCTTAAATTCCCCTTTAATCGGACTAATCGTTTGAGCCCTACACACAACCCCCCCCCCCCCCCCCCCCCGCCACCTCCCACCAGCGGACGAAGCGCCACCAAGCAGCTAGCTCACCTACAATGTACACTGCATGCTACAGCCTACTGACAGTCTGTAGTAGTAGTACAATGTCATGCTACTGCGGTGTCCTCATGTAATTTGGTACTCAGATCAAGTGCAGCGGTCGAGGAGGCAGCTGAAAAAGGTAGAGAGAAGAGTTGACCACCTTCCGAAAATCCTTTCGACTTTGAAGTTTCGTGCACCGTCTTTCAGCAGACAAGTTTTTTTCTAACCTCGTTCGGTGACTCAAGTACGCCGTTGGAATCTCGCAGTCTAGCCCAGCTTGGTTTGAAACAGCGGTAAGCACGATCGGATGCGTTCTTCCTTCCCCGTTTCTCACCCTTCGGCTGTGGGTTGATGTGAAGCTAGCACACTCCTAATGGCTTCATTAATTATATTTGGCGACGCAATGGTTGTTTTCAAATGTACGTTCCGGTTGGCTTCGCCACAAGAATAGTGATTGAATGAATTGTCATTTTGACCATCAATATTTTGACCCTGCCATGGGTTCAGAATCACCTGTGTTTGAGAATGTGTTGGTCTACCCAAGGGAATGAATCGTGTGAATGGTGCATTTCCGAAGTTAGTCGCCGCTTGCGTTGGAGTGTAGGTCGATGTTTTCTCCCCTTCGTTGTGATTGTATTTTGATGTCGTGCACTGCAAACAGCTCGGTGAAGAGAATCTATGCGTGCGGACGCCTCGTGCTAGGGCGTTTGGGCGCAGGAAACCGCGGGTGCTGGCAGTCGCATCCCGCAACAGGAAATTTGTCCGAATACTTGTACCTGAGCAGCCGTCCCATCGGATCTCGAAGGACTAGGTGAGTTTCATTCATGGCATCATGTACTGTTATCCCCCAACGGGATGATCGCTGTGGACGTAATGCGTATTGATTCAGACGCGTTGTGGCGACACAACTGTTTCTACCGTTTTACTTCTAAGAGACATGGTTAGCATTTTACCGTTCACGCTATTTTCGACGGTCGGCCTATACCGTTTTTGTGTGTGTAGACATGGCATTTTACCGTTCACGCGCTAGATCCAACGGTGCTCGTACCCAACACCCAAAATACCGTCGGTTTGGTACCATTTCGACGATTGAAAGCTCTGTTTAGCGGGAGAACGAAACGGTAAGATTCCAACTAGGATTACCAGTCCTGGAGATGTCCTAGATAGGACATCACGGAACCCAGCATGCCCCAGCATACATGCTATGCTGTTCCCATAGTAATCGTGACACGTGACTCAAAACTTTGTGTCGCGTCCGAGGAAGATGAACATGTCGCACTCAAAACAAACGCAACGAAGGCCTTTCGTCTCAAAAGTAAAGAGTTGTCGTTCTCCTGGCGGCTTGCCTCAAGCGAGTCGAGATTCGTATCTTGCCTCTTGCCTTCACGAATTTATTCTCCTCGTTGTGGAGTACGCCTGGACAAAGGAACTGGCAAGCGAATCGTTTTGGTCGCATTGAAAATAATAATTGCAAGTGCACAAGAGGATTGGCGAAGCAATTTGTGTTCGCACTTTCACCAGAGCAGTAGCTGCTGCTGCGATAAAGTTTTTACTTTCGCCATTGGTTTCAGGCAGCAGAAGGATCTGGCTGAAAGCGATGGCGATACGTCCATGACCACCACGTCCTGGGTTGATATCCAAGAAAGACCGTCCAAGGTCCAGTTTTAGCCAAGAGCTGTCGTATCCAAGAAATCAAAAACGCCAACAGCAAGCTTCGGCCAAATAATATCTTCCAGGCAGTATTTTACGGGCCTAGCGCCTGCTGCCTCGTCTTCCTCCTCTGCATGGCCAGGTTTGGGGCGAAATGAACGCACGGGGCGTGAAGAAACCAGGGAGTAGTACTCCTCCCTGGAAGAAACATGCCAAAGGCCAAACATCGAACCAATCGTTTCCAAAGAAGTGCCGCGTGGCTACGAGAAACCCCACATGAAATCCCCAAACGGAAACGGCCATTCGGTCGGGTATTCGATGGCGAATCGAATATACACTACCTCAATCCCCGCCGATGTCTGATATTCTCCGCCTATTCCCTCAAACTTGACCAATTCGGAAAGAAATCCATCGCCATTACAATCGTGCATCCTCCACATACATTCAGAAATGCTCACACAGCACTTCTTTTCATCGCGTGTGCGCGACCGACGCTTCCATGACAACTCTGGGACAGGTAACCAATCAGACTCATTCAGAGTGCGATGTCCTAGATAGGACATCTCCCCGACTGATTACGTCACAAGGCGATCGTTGTATCAGGAGTGAGGACTCAGAAGCCGAACTGCTATTAGGGACCATCGCAAAAGTTCGCAGAAGCCCCTGGAACGAAGAGCATACGTTTGGGGGGGGGGGGGGGGGGGGGGGGAGGGAGTCGGTGTCGAAAATCGCAAACCGGGCTTCAATTCAAAAAAGTATTGACGACATGTAGGAGCTGATATAGATTAGCATGCCATCACAGCCGGCGTAAATCGCTTGTCAGGACGCGTAGTCCATTCATGCAACTGCGCGTGTCGCGTAGCTGGCTGCCTGTACACTGTGTGTAGTCTAGTACCAAGAGTCCATAAAACGCGTGGTTTATGGACTCTTGCTAGTACTAGTACTAGCAGGGGTTCATATAGGGTTTATGAACCCCTGCTGTGTAGTATAATATAATAATTATTATGTGTGAGCATCCAAGTGAAATAATGAAGCCCATATTGTGACTGTCGTTTCGTTTGAGGGGGGAGGGAGGGGGGTCAGGCCCGAAACTAACGGTCTTCGTTTCGGGGGCTTCTGCGAACTTTTGCGATGGTCCCTAACCGTGTCTCGAAAAAACACAAAAAAAAAACAGTAGACTTGCCCTCTACAGGCCGACCATCGAAAATAGCGTGAACGGTAAAATACTAAAATGCTAACCATGTCTAATGTCTCAGTACAAAGCCCAGTAAATATTTCCATTGGTCCCTAAGAGGCATGTTAGATCTGGACACGCTAAGTTGTCTGGGTGCTAGCCCAAAATGCGTATGTAAGGCGAGACCAAAATAAAATGGAGATTCCCAGGCAGGACCCATGTGAAATTGGTGCGGGCGGGCGAATTTAATTTTGTATTTTTTTCCCATGAATGATTCAATATGTACATGTACATGAGTACATGTGTGCATGACATGTTGAACTTTTTTTACAGCATTTTCGGATAATTTTTATTCAATTCTTTTACAGACAACAGGTACGTGGCTTACCCGTTCAATTATTTTTCTATATTTCGGCCAACGATGGCCCTGATCTGTACATCAGGGAGTCGTACAAGCTCGGGTTTGTGTGACTCCACGTCACAGATCTACTCACACGATCAGTACTGTACATGTATGAACTGTTCCAAAAAAATTGGCTTTGGGTCGATTTTGGTGCGGGAGCCTCTACTTCCTCCGCGTCATCGAAACCGTCGCAGCTTGACTTTTGATATAAAACGGGGTATTTACTCACCAGCACTCGTACCAGAGGCAAGGAATCGGACATAGGCGATAGTCATCAGTAATGGGTGACGGCAAAGTTCTATTTTCTGTTATTGGAAGCTGAAATTTTTGAACTAGACGCAATTTCTTCGCTGATGTTGCTGCGATGGTAATTTCGACTCGCTGAGATCAGTCAGGTGTTGCAGCCTGCACATTTCTCGTGCTTATGGCCATTCACTCAAGCCTCATCACTGTTTTACCTTAGCTGGGGTGAGAATGACTTCGTGGAACGGGTGGCAGCGCTTGGTGAAACATCGAGGGGTCAGCAAACTAAATGCATGCAACAGCGATAAAATTTGTCGCTCTGGCTGAGACACTCAATACATGATTGTACCTGCAAGAGCCGTGTAGACTCTACACGTAGTGCTAGTGATGCACGCGCAGGTGCCGTACCAGTGATGCTGAAAAAGAGGGCGCGCTGGACATGATAGAACACTTACCTGCATGAGCTGTGACCACACAGCTAAAATAAATGGTCATGCCACGGCTAAAAAAAGTTCATTTCAAGATCGAGGTGATACCGCCGACGGTAATCAACCGACCTCGCAACGATCGTGTATTCTTACTAGGCTTCGTTGGTGGTGAAGTAGAAATCATCCAGAGCTAGCAGACGACAAGCATAGCAGCTCTTGTCCTGTGGAGAAAGTCAAAGCGTTTGAGATGAGGTGCGACCGACTTTCAACCTTCCTTGAAATATTTCGGAACGATATTTTTGCGTCCATTGACATCAGCGACGACGAGGACTTCATCTCTGCATGAAAACTTTCAGTCCAACTGTCCTGGAACGTTACTCTAGTCTTCAGACTATCATCCTGTGTAATAAGTTTTGAATGGTTTAGCTTATGGAGTTGTCAGTAACAAGTGACAAGTCACTGGTCAAACTGCGACAATTTCGATGACGCGGAGGAAGTATTTTTTTGGTCTCGCCTAAACGTGGTACAAGCACAGAATGCACTACTCTCCTGAACTCTCAGACTCTACATGCATGTTCAGTCAACTTCGCTAACAACGACTACGGATATAACGACAATTCGCGAATAGCGACAGACTTTTCATGCCCAGAGCAAAGTCCATTCTACCTGTATACATACAGTCAACTTCGCTTATAACGACATTCGGCGGGGCATCAAAAAAGTGTCCTTATTTGCGAAGTGTCGTTATACCCGAAGTCTCATTATATGTATTACAGTTGGATGGGACTTCGCTCTGGACATGGAGAGTCTGTCGTTATTCGCGAATTGTCGTTATATCCGCAGTCGTTATATCCGCAGTCGTTATATCTGCAGTCGTTATATCCGCAGTCGTTATATCCGCAGTCGTTATATCCGCAGTCGTTATATCCGCAGTCGTTATATCCGCAGTCGTTATATCCGCAGTCGTTATATCCGCAGTCGTTATTAGCCAAGTTGACTGTATAATGAGACTTCGGGTATAACGACACTTCGCGAATAAGTACACTTTTTTGATGCCCGGCCGAGTATCGTTATACGCAAAATTGACTGTACAGGGTTGCTCAATGAAATCCAGTCGCGTCACTCAAGTACACGCCGGGCGTTCCATGGACCTAGACGTGTGAACACTAGGGGCTGTGAAATGGTGCAAGGCGCAAACTTGAGAGTTCACGACTGGATTTCAGTGAGCAGGACTGTACACGCTTGTATTGGGCACTCTAGCATAAGAGATGCTGTATTCTACCGTAGGATCCCACAGATAGGCTCACTATCTCGTTGGAGAGTTCTTGTATGATGCACGTTGCCATAGCGACCAAAGCAGTGATGGTGCACATTCCGCTTCCATTGTGAATACAATAAGACAATTGAAAATTACAAAATCCTGATGTGATTGACCGTCTCTCTCGTGGAGCTAAGTGGAATGTGCGTCATGACTGCGCTGGTCGCTATGGCAACGTGGATCATGCAATTGGCGATTTGGTAAGCATGGTTCACTGTATACAAGCGAGAGATATGTCATTCGAACCGACGTCAAATCGACGTCAAATCGTCTTTCACGCTGAACCCTAATTCACAAATCGATGCATTTCCCCTGAAATTTATGTTGATTGTGTTGGTAATCGGATGGCCCAAGCGAAAACAAGTTGTGCTGCCATCGGGGACAGTCAATTCCAGTGCACGAGTGCTAGGCGGGACGTGAGAAAGTTGAATTACAAAGGCAGCGTGCCCTGCATTGACCCATGATCATAGTCCAACACTCTCCGTCATGGACTCTAGTTTTAGCAGTATTAGCTGGTTCATATTCCCGCTGATTTTCTCGCTACTTCTGAGTCATATTCCTGCATGTCAGTAAGACTATGCCCAGGCGTAGAGCTTGAACATGATAACGTCATGATGACGGTGCACCCCCCCCCCTAAAAATGTCGACCTAGTTTCAGCATGCACATAATGACCATGAATGACATACACCAGCCATCCTACACATATGCGGCCGTGCACCCCTCTAAAAGGGTGACCAGGTACGCCCCTGTGTACACACACCAAGATGCAGATGCTGCACACTGAACCATGCAACAACACTCTCAGGTTCAGCCTGTCTTCAACAATGGCCCTAGCCGTGGGCCGGTGAGCACGAGCGATAACCATATAACACCCGGCTCAGTTCAATCACACCCGTACACATGCAAACACGCCCCCCCCCCCCCCACCCACACACACATACGTGCACATGCACATCCATCTGTGGCAGCAGAAAGAAACAGTGGACTAACGATATTTCAGCCATTCTGCCATTTCAACTCCAACTGCACGTGAAAACTCGTTGAAGTAAGTTTGTCCCGTGTGAGGAAGGAAACTGTAAATCACTGGGCTTCCGATTGGGCCAGATAATGGATCCCAACCCCGTTTACAAGTGTCTGGTGTCTGGCTCGCAACGTAACTCGTTACGTACCGATATTAGATAGTGGTGTCCACTCTGCTAAATAATTTTGAATGGTTATAATATACAACAATTTTACAATTCGCACATCATGACTACTTACCACCTGCCAATTGCCGACCAGACTCGTAGTTCCGAAACTCGAATGGCTGATGTTTTATTTTTAGTGCACGCACTGTGCACTCCGTCGGACGACGAGCTAGAATGACGAATGCAGACCTACAAGGCGACACACGATGCCAAAGTGGAGGAACAATTCGCGGCAGCGTACCTAAAACCGTGCTCGCTGATCCACAGGCGTTATCGTCGTCGTCCTACAGCTGTTCCGCGTTCAAGGACTTGACCACGGTCCAATTATCCGGCTTCCAGAAGGTAGAGCCTTGCGATCGTCCGAAATGCGCAAGAACTTGTAAAAAGGTTATACATGTAGATAGATCTACAATCCCCATGATAATCAAGGAATTTTTTTAATAATCACCGTTCTTCTCGAGTCTTGGAAGTCAAGACTTGAGACGAGTGAAGTCTCGCGATCACAGCATAGCGCCTGTCTCCATCAACGACTACGTAAGTCGTTGAGTACAGATTCTATGCGGAGGTACAGTGCAGGCAACTGAAATCCGACCCCCTGAGCGGCGATGAGCGGTGGGTGATGTGAGCTCAGGGGGTCGGATTTCAGTTGCCAGCACTGCACATGTAGATCTACTACACGGCCCACTGGGCACTGGCACTACGGCACTACCGCATTTCCCCGTAAGTTAGTTCTCCCCAATGACTTAGTACCCCCTATAAAAAATACACTTTCCACTGCCGAGGTTATCACCCCGAAAGACAGTTCCCCCCGAAAGATAGTAAGTTCGTACCCGTCCTACATGTACAGACACCGTACAGTACATACATCATATGCACGGACACTAGAGTTGTGTAGGCTTCCCACTGCGTGTGGTTGAGGCTGTGTTTACATGAAGCGTTTCAATCCGGGTTGAGTTCGACCCAGGTCAGATTTCAACCCGCCATATGGCCATGTACACAAAATGAATGGCGCGTTTACATGGCGTATTGCGCTTGACCCGGGTTGAAATTTCGCCCCGGGTTGATTTCAATCCTCCCCCCAAGGGGAGGGTTGCCCCCAAGGGGAGGGTTGAAATCAACCCGGGTCTAGAAAATCGTACAAACGTACTTCTGTGCGTATCTCGCGCCAGGTTTGAACGGCACTGCAGATGCAAATTTCGCGCGAACGGATTCACGTGACCATACAGGACTGTAGAAGTGGACTTTTGGCGGCATATCAGTATTTGACCCGGGTCAACTGTCTTCATGTAAAAGCTCACCTCTTTTGTCTATCGTACAGACTTTCAACCCGGGCTGAACTCGACCCGGGTTTAAATTTCTCATGTAAACACAGCCTTACCCCGTAGTCCCCGAAAGATAGTACCACCCCCGAAAGTTAGTAGATCTACTCATGTGGCTGCTAAGTTCGAAAGTTAGAACGTACTAACTTATGGGGAAATGCGATAGTACAGTAGTAGATCTACTACACTGTAGACTGTAAATAATTTTACAGTCATTAAAAAAATAAAAAAATAATATAATGCACTGTAGACTGTAGACTGTAGAGTAGTGTAGCCTCGGCTGTACTGTAGCCTACACAAAGGCTACAGTGTATATTAGCCTGATAGAGTAGATCTACTATGGCGTAGAGTCACTCTGTCTACTACTACAGTACAGTAGTACTACTACAGTACAGTTGTACCAGGGGCGTAGGCAGGGGGGGGGGGGTGCTTTGGGTGCCAAAGAACCCCCCTCAAAAATTTCGATCTTGTTTCACTGCTGGTTCGAGAGAGAGAGAGACCATAGTATTACAGTATAGTATACGCAGACCGCTGATCACATGCGTGCCACTCTGCACATCGCACACTGTAGCCATCCCTGTTCAGACCAGGAAGTAGTAGGTACTACTCCCTGGTCTAGACCTGCAAGTACAATGTATCTGAAACCAATCCACATGCAGTGGACTATTAATTTTTGTCTCATGTCATGATTGGCCATTTTGCAATGAAATTTCTAGTCAAGGGAACTCCGCTTCGTGCCTGCTGTTGTGCAGTGTCACATCCGGCCTCAGCAGGCTCAGCGCATGATTTGCATCGCACTCCACATGTTTTGTTTGAAGTAAGGAATCATACAAACACGCCATTGGTGGAAGCAAGGAAGTAGCAACGCGGTCTATGGACGGAAAGCACACGTCAGATATAGCAGTTTACTCTCGCTATGTTTTGTATAATGTAGTTCTGGCTGTTTATTGGTCTTGATGGAGGTTGTGGCCCGGAAAGGCACAGTTTCTTTCAAGTGTTGCAAGTGTGGGTACAGCAGCAGAAGAGTGAAAGTAATGTTGAAGCGCAGTTTGAGTTTTTGTGGGGAATAACTTAGTGTAGGTTTGATCAAGGATGCACTATCAAACATGGCTCGAGAAATCCCACTTTAAAAGTTCGATGGAGAGTGTGATAATTCTGGAGAAAGCAGCATCCAGGACTTTGTCCATCATTAGTTGGAAGCAGGGAGTAGTAAAATATCATAATAATTACTACTCCCTGGTTGGAGATTTGCCATTCACTGATTGATTTTCAGCGTCAAATTTTTTTGTAGGGGTGAATTTTGCTCCCCCCCCCCCCCCATAGGGCTTGAAAGTGCTACGTCACAGCATAGCAACAATTTCAAAAATTCAAAAACTGGATCCACTTGGATCCAGTTTTTGTATGGATCCAAGCACATTTCAAGCGGTCTTACCCACAGCATGGTGATGTAGCCAGTGAAACTGACTGATTTGGCTACTGGGGGCGGGGTTACAACTGGTGGCGAAATAAAAGTCACACCTGCATGCGCCATGAGTGGGTTGCTATGCACCCACATACTTAGGCAATAGCACAGTCACACCTTAGTGGATCCAAAAATAGAAATCTGATGTCAACTTACTACTCCCTGGCCGTTTTGACGTCATCACTTTCAAGCCCTATTTCACGGATAGAATAATGTGCATGAAACTTAAAAGGACCAACATAAGTGCATGTACTTTTGTGTGGGGAAAGTCGTGGCACCCCCCTTGATCACTATCCTGGCTATGCCCCTGTAAGCAGAGCTTCATTGTTGGCCTCAAGTCAATTTATGCGGTGAGGTGGGGGTGGGGGACACGTTAGTTCAACTTAGTTGCATTCATGTTACCCTTACTTGGAGTACTGACTTTAAGATTGAGAAACACAAAATTAATAATTCATTCATGCTGTAATTGTGCTGTGCGCTGCTGAATCAGGGCGCTGTGCAACCCCAGACCTGCACTCTGCAGACACTGGGCTGCGTACTTGTGCATTGCATCGAGCAACCCCAAACCTGTAAGCACTGGACTGAATGTGTGTGTGTGTGTGTGTGTGTGTGTGTGTGTGTGTGTGTGTGTGTGTGTGTGTGTGTGTGTGTGTGTGTGTGTGGTGTGTGTGGTGTGTGTGGTGTGTGTGTGTGTGGTGTGTGGTGTGTGTGTGTGTGTGTGTGTGTGTGTGTGTGTGTGTGTGTGTGTGTGTGTGTGTGTGTGTGTGTGTGTGTGTGTGTGGTGTGTGTGGTGTGTGTGGTGTGTGTGGTGTGTGTGTGTGTGGTGTGTGGTGTGTGTGTGTGTGTGTGTGTGTGTGTGTGTGTGTGTGTGTGTGTGTGTGTGTGTGTGATGATGCTGTTGTGTGCATCAGGATAGCAAGATTGTGCTCTGCTAGAGTCCTGGTGGCCACTGATGTGTGTCAGGTGGGACATCAGCATCAGCAGGAACTACCCACGCTGCAGTGATCGGTGATACTGTTGACAGCGATTGGGGACATTGTTGTTCTTATCCCAAATATGGATGGTGAGTGTGTGTCGCAACACCGTAACGATAGCCAAGCTCTATCAGTGCGCTAAACTATCCACAAATAAGGAATTCGGGTGGACACACCCGTTACCGTAGCGCTGGACATCCGAACCAGTTCCGTTATATCACGACGTTTTTTCGGCACTTGCAACAATGAATGCCTTATTTCAGAGACGAAGCTCCGGGAAGCCTCTGCCCTTCTTCAGATTACGGTGAAGTCTGTACGCCATAGTGGTTGTCTCTTGTACACTCTCTCAGCATCCTTACACACTGTAACACATGTACAGGTGGAATCCTCATAATTCGAATATGGCTTAATTCGAACATAGCGCTTAGTTATTACTTCGAAGTAGAAGTTTTCCAGGACCGATTTCTATCAATACGATTCCCACATAACAATTTCTGATAATTTGAACCTCGAACTGGACACGTCCGGTTCATTAGAAGTCCTACGGGTTCCACTTACATAGAAAATGCATAGGATTTGTGCTGATAATTCGAAGTTGGCAAAGTGTAATTCGAAGTTCACTGTACACTGTACCGTGTGGTCAGTTCAGTTGAGCAGGCTGTGCCGGTCAGTTCAGTATCCATGAAATCTGTGTCTAAGGTCCATAGTGCAACTTTGCGTGACCATGAGAGCGTTTTGACATACTTATTGTCTTGTGGGTTCATGTTTGGATAATTAGAGTGTCCGGATAATTAGAAGTATTTTCCTGGGTGGGATTCCACCTGTACTGGGTTTTGAGAAAATAGGGCAGAGACTGAATTATGCTTTCCCATGGTATGATTTTTCTTCAAGTGCTCATGGGCTCAAATTTTGGTCAGAATTTTGAAGCAATAGGGGGTGAGACATAGTGCATGCAGGCGACATGACGTCTCGCTGACCATTCCCTGTGCCACCTGCATGATGTGGTAGATTATTTGAAGGACACTCACAGCTGAAACCAAGAGTATAATATAAGCCCCCAAGAGTGTGCAACTGCTGATATCCTTTCTATTGGGTTCGCCGACGGCGAAAACTCACATCACGCGGTGCAGTGTCGCAGTCATACGTTTCCAGCCCGTTTTTCACGAGCAGCGGAGTAATGAAAAACATTCTCTGACAGAAACTCACTGTGCGTATGCGAATCCCGAGCATGATCATGGCAGATATTCGGATTGCGCGCATGCTATCCTTCATCTGTACGTAGTACAAAACGTACCTGAGAAACTGATGTGAATTTTCGCCATCGGACATCCCATATGCAGAGTTGCACACTCTTGGGATGTTATACCATAGAATCCCGCGGATAAGCCCACCCGCGTAAAAGCCCCTGCCCGCGCATAAGCCCAGGGAAAGTTCGAACATCACAAAGCTTCATGGGCCTATAGCCTAGGTCATACCGAGAGTCCATCAATTATGGACTCTTGGCCATACCATGTATGTACATGTACATGTACAGGTACGTACTACATGCACATTATAGTTTTTTTCGTACATTTCAGCACAATCATCGGTTGTTTTTGTTTGCACAGTGGTTTTCAGCAATGTACTTCTCACTACCTTGATACTTTTCGATAGCGCAACTTAGATGTCGGCGTATAAGCCCATGCCCGTGTATAAGCCCATGTTCTTGTATAAGCCCACCAAAATGTCCTTGTGAAACAGATAAGCCCATGGGCTTTTCCGCGGGATTCTACGGTAATTTACTGTAGAAGCAAAAATATTCGTCTGAAATTTAATTTCGTCTTTTTCGTCCAAGGAGCTTTTGGACTAAATTAAATGCCGGACTGATGTTGATTTGTCCAGCTTTTCAATACACTTTTATTATAATCCATGGACGAAATTTACAACCGGACGAACTCCCTTTCTTTGGAGTTGACGAAATTATTGACCGACGACATTTTCTGCCTATGCAGTATTTATAGTCTTGCTGCAACTGGCAGGGCGTTGAGGTGTTTATATCATGTACAGGTCAATCTAACCTCTCCTGACCAAGTTCTTGCATGGCTGATATCAACGAGAGATCAACTATGTGTGCATGTGTGTGCGTGTGTGTGTGTGTGTGTGTGTGTGTACGTACACGTGTGTGCGAGTGTGTGTGTGTGTGTGTGGGCGTGCGCACGCGTGCGTGTGTGCGTGTGTGCATGTGTTTGTTTGTGTGTGTGTGTGTGTGTGTGTGTGTGTGTGTGTGTGCTTGTGTGGGTGTGTGGGTACATGGATGTCTGCGTGTGCATGATATTGCGGCATTCTACGCAGACAATCCATTCCATAGTGGTACGTTCGTCAATAGCGTCCTGGTGTGGATGAACGATTTGGACCCGGATCGATTTCGCAACATTGCGCAACGGAAGGACTTGTTAGATTTCGAATCCATTAGGACGCTAGAAAGAATAAACAAGAATGAAGGACCGTCTCAGCACAATCGAAAGCTGATCTATATGATTGCTGCCGGAGAGATGGAAACATATCTGAAACTCTGTGACGTTGTCAAGGTGATGGGTTTTAAAACGCGCTACGATGAAATGATCAGCATTGTGAAAGACCGTCTTGAAGGTGAATTTATACTGATACAAACTGGGAAGGTGTATAATGTGTATGTTGAACAATCATTTTTATATCAGACCAAAGCATTGACCGAGTGTTCAAACTGCGGGAAGCATAGAAAACTGGGCACTAAATTTTGTGACAAGTTTTCATAGGCAGTATTGAAATTCTTACATACCCACACACACACACACACACACACACCACCACCACCACCACCACATGTGCACTTTTTGTATGTGTGTGTGTGTGTGTGTGTGTGTGTGTGTGTGTGTGTATGTGTGTGTGTGTGTGTGTGTGCATGTGTGTGTGTGTGAGAGAGAGAGAGAGAGAGAGAGAGAGAGTTGCTGCATT
>NC_088655.1:20188026-20266026 GCF_964019385.1 Sycon ciliatum
GTGCCCCAGGGCCGAAAGCATGAAGCGCGGGGCGCTGAACATTGTTCAGACGCTGGAGGTGACTCTGCGCAGCTCCCATCTATACAAGAGGCGCATACTCCATGACTGGTCGTACGAACGCCTTGTATACGGTCGTCCGGCTCGCGGGGGTGAGTATGTGGGCGGCTCTGTTTAGGACCCCAAGCCGTTGGCGTGCACGGGTGGCTACGGAGCGTAGGTGATCGCTGAAGGTCAACTTGGCGTCCACCTTCACACCAAGGAGGGTGATGGTGGTTGTCTCGGGCACCAGTGTGCTACCAAACAGGAGTGGGGGAGATCTAAGCCGGTGCGTCTGAGGGTGGCTGTCATGGCCTGGGATTTGGTCGGTTCAAACATCACTTTCCATGTACGACCCCACTCGTGCAGTCGGTCAACGGACACCTGCAGTGATTGCGCGGCGGCTGTTGGGGTCTGCTGTGAGGTGACTAAGCTGTACAAAGTTGTGTCATCAGCATAGGCCTCCAAGCTGGCGCCGTCAGCGAGAACATCTGGCGCGTCGTTGACGTAGGCCAGGAAAAGCGTTGGTCCAAGGATGCTTCCCTGGGGGACTCCAGCGGAGGTCGTATACCTAGATGATGTCCGCCCTCCAACGAGGCACTGTAGGGAACGCGTGTCCAGGTACGAGGCCAGCCATCTCTGAAGCGGACCATCGATGCCTAGGCTACGCACCTTGTGGAGGAGGCCGACATGTGAGACACGATCAAACGCTCCTGCGATGTCCACAGCAAGGATACGAGCCGCCCCTCCACAGCCCACAGCGCTTGCCCAGGCAGTTTGGAGAGCTTGCAAAGCGTCCGATGTCCCGAGGCCTCTGCGAAATCCAAACTGGTGCGACGTGAGCAGATGGTGGTCCTCAAAATAGTTTACGATGCTTCTGTTTACAAGAGTTTCCATTACTTTCGAGATTATGCACAGTAAGGATACGGGCCTGTAGTTCTTAAGGGTTGAGCGGGAAGATCGCTTGTGGATCGGGACCACGTTGGCCGTCTTCCACAGTATACTTAGATAGTAATGGGAAGGGTCTGAAAAGGTATAGCCCCTGCAGTAACCAAAAGCATACTGTCAGGTGCTCTCAATTTGTCGATTTTGGGGTAAATTTACATGTTACTGCCATCAATAAAATTGGACCTGCTTCATGAATTTACTTTAAATTTGGTAAGGATGTTCCTTTGATTGATGAAAAAGTGCCTGGCATTTATTGTCAAGTTTCATGTTTCTGTTACCACCAGAACATTCCTTTGGGGTCGATCATAGAAACTACTCTTGTCAAAACTGCTGCCAAAAAAGAAGAGTTTTCCCCGGGAGGCTCGAACCTACAAGGGCAAAAAGTCGAAATATTTATACTCCAAACCTGGGCACAAGGATGCTTAAAGGACTATTTTTCGTTTTAGGTACGAGCCACCTTAAGAACCAACTGCCACAGCGATCAAACTGGCATTACCCTCGCTGTTGTTGCACTGCAAGCTCTGCAGTGCACCAGTGCCTGGCACTATCCTGGAGGCGCAAGAAAGTCCTCTCACACAAAGAGCAGTTGACAGCAGCAGCTGCACCACTAAACATGCTGTGCGAAGAAGATGCATCACCCTCTGCCCAGGTGTATACTGCCCTCCACTCGGCACGAGACTCACGCACGCACATGCGCGCACACACACACACATACACATACACACACATACAAACACATACCTACACATACACACACACAATCTGCGGACACACACATACACACATACACACACACATATAGAAAGACACACAACACATAATAGCAAAATACCTGTTATCTCTCGAAAGTCAATTATGGTCAAAGAGGAGATGTCAATGATTTGAAGTATATCCAGGCCTCGCAGCAGTCCAGGATAGTGTACTGCAAGGTAGAGTAGATGACCCAGTGTCTTCATTGGTAGCAGCAGTACCACCTGGATGGAATCCCAGGCGCCTGTGTAGATGACCTGAATTTTCTCCTTGGAGAAGGTAAGGTCCTCCAGGTCCTCAATCACTTCCCTTCGGATCCTATGTTGAGTGTAGTCGTCAGGCTCTCCGTTGATGATGATTTGGACCAATGTCCTTATATCTCCTCCTGCAGGACACATGTAGATTCACGTACATGACCGCACACGCACGCACGCACGCACGCACGCACGCACGCACGCACGCACGCACGCACGCACGCACGCACGCACGCACGCACGCACGCACGCACGCACGCACGCACGCACGCACGCACGCACGCACGCACGCACGCACGCACACACACACACACACACACACAAACAGACACATGCTCACATACACACACAAACAGACACATGCTCACACAAACAGACACATGCTCACACACACACACACACAAACAGACACATGCTCACATACACACATCACACCCATATAAACATGCATTGTGAGTAATGTAGGTCTGCACACGCACATGCCCGCCCAGACACCTAAGCCAGCAGCAATTCTGGTTGGCACATGGGTGGCGCTGACCTCATCGTGAAGATGGCTACATTTATATGTGGTCTGCACCGCTCTTAGTAACTTCTGAATCTGGGTACTGATTGCATCGATACAACAACTTCTTGCAATGCTTGAATTTGTGTTTTCCGGTCGACTTGACTTGATGTACATTGTGATTTCAAATCGCCATCATGCAGTTTTCCCTCTCTGCAGATGCCTGACTGATGTACAAGATGATTATGTGTAACTTCTATCACCAGCCATGCATCGATGAGTGCACATACAGTAGCCGCACATAAAGGGGAAGTTAAGACAAAAATCAAAAATTCACCAATTGTAGTCTTCGGGGTGCTGAGTCGAATGGTGTTGGTCCGAGAAAGCTGAGACGCTCCCTTCCTACTTGAATCCCAATCGAACTCGCGCACTTCCCCCGAAACTGGGTGACTTAGCCCTACTAGATGGGGATTTGTATGCAAAATGTCACTAAAAGCGCCATTTCGTTCTTATAAAAGCACGGATGACCGCGATTGGCCCATATGTTGTAGTCTTTTGGACGCCGAGTCGACTGGTTGTGGTCCGAAAAGGCTGCGATGCAGCGTTCCTTCTTTATTCCCAATCGAACGTGGTTGAACAAGCAAGCGGTCACGTGCTCTTGCGTACACCAGTCACCTGGTCACCGTGCCTGCAGCCTGAGTGCAGGGTACAACTTACTAGCCTGTTTGACCTTTTTTGGGTGCAGTCCTGTCACTCGAGTTGAACTCGAGTTGAACCTTGGTGTGAAAGTTGTCGCCTGCTGGCGTGGTGACCAGGTGATTTGGGCACCCAGGAGCACGTGACCCCTTGTTCAACTATGTTCGATTGGGAATAGAGGAGGAACGCTGCATCGCAGCCTTTTCGGACCAAAACCAGTCGACTTCGCGTCCAAAAGACTACAACATACGGGCCAATCGCGGTCATCCGTGCTTTTATAAGAACGAAATAGCGCTCTTAGTAACATTTTGCATACAAATCCCCATCTAGTAGCGCACAGTCACCCAGTTTCGATGGAAGTGCGCGAGTTCGATTGGGATTCGAGGAGGAAGGGAGCGTCTCAGCTTTCTCGGACCAAGACCATTCGACTCAGCACCCCGAAGACTACAACTGGTGAAATTTTGGTTTTTGCCTCAACTTCCCCTTTAAACGTACCCGGCTCTGGCCAGGTTGCAAGAGTTGTGTCAGGTACACATGCACATGGTTGGTTTGAAATCCTGGAGCAGAATCTATAGTATTGGTCTACCAGTCTGTTTCTGGGTACAGGAGTAGAATTTTGTCCTTCTTAACTGTTCACTTTCAATAAACATGAAAGATGTAGAGAACGGGATATTTCAAACCTTTTCTTTCCACTCGCACGAGTGCAGGATCAGTTATTCTGCTCTTCGACTTGATTCTGACATTATCCTTATTGAGGTGCTGCTTGGATAAACTGTCAAAGATAATTCCATCACAGTCATCCACAGATGTCCTCAGTTTGCTGTCCAAAAAGACCGTGACTCGAGCATTGCGCAGATCATCTTCCGTCCATTCTGGCCATTCACATTGTTGAGGAATTGATATGGAAGAAATCACAACAAACATTCACAGTCAATATATTGCAAACCTGAGTAGCGACCGTACAACCGTGGGTGGACCAGATCCTAATCCATGCCACCTGGATCCGGATTCTAACAATCGAACAGGTCCAAAGACTGCGAATCCGGATCCCAGGCCCACGGATTTGCACAATCCAACATGTCCTAAATGCCCACTTAAGGCATGCCCTACATACCTTACCTTCGGTGTCTGAGCTAGCAGCTGAGCCGGACAACCCTGAGTCACCTTCATACATTTCGGGGCTGTCCAGGAGGGACTGAGACTTGTGCAGCAGAGAGGCCTGGGAATCTGAAACATGCAGCAGGGCAAATTAGAGCAGTCACATTGGAACAGTCACTTGTGCACAAAGTTTAAAATCTTCTCTACTGATGTTCTGTGAATTCAGGTCACCAGTTATGGTAACTAAAGGTAGAGAGAATGTATATGAGTAAAGTTACACACAGAAATACTTCCTCTGTGCAGAGAGTGCTCGATACCCTCATATCTCTCTCTCTCTATCTCTCTATCTCTCCATCTCTTTCTCTCCATCTCTTTCTCTCTCTCTCTCTCTCTCTCTCTCCCTCCCTCTCCCTCTCCCTCTCCCTCTCCCTCTCCCTCTCCCTCTCCCTCTCCCTCTCCCTCTCCCTCTCCCTCTCCCTCTCCCTCTCCCTCTCCCTCTCCCTCTCCCTCTCCCTCTCCCTCTCCCTCTCCCTCTCCCTCTCCCTCTCCCTCTCCCTCTCCCTCTCCTCTCTCTCTCTCTCTCTCTCTCTCTCTCTCTCTCTCTCTCTCTCTCTCTCTCTCTCTCCCTCTCCCTCCCTCTCCCTCTCCCTCTCCCTCTCCCTCTCCCTCTCCCTCTCCCTCTCCCTCTCCCTCTCCCTCTTCCTCTTCCTCTTCCTCTCCCTCTCCCTCTCCCTCTCTCTCTCTCTCTCTCTCTCTCTCTCTCTCTCTCTCTCTCTCTCTCTCTCTCTCTCTCATCCGGACCTCCAAATTACAGGCACATTGCTCTGCCAGGCACCCTGTGGGTGAAGTTTAGTGGAAATATTACTAATCTTTTGGCAACGTTTAGTTGAAATAGTGATCATTCTGACCCTTCCCCATCAAAATGTATGTGATTCAGAGATACGAATATTTCAAAGTTATCCGTAGTGCATGGTCCGGTCCCAGACTGCCTGGATAAGAGAGGTATGAGTGTACATAGAAATGACACAGCTGGCTTTAATGCAAATTCAGCTGCAACCATGAAACAGCCTCATGCTAATGTGATCTAAATACAAAGTAATAACTCGATTTAAAATATTTAAAAACACGGGGAGGAGACAAAAATTTGATAACCGCAATCAATAAAACTAGCTGAACCGACATTTGTGCACTTTATTCATGCAATGTAAAAAACGGTGGAGACGATGTGCAATAAAACGATGCAAATATGAAGAAATGGTCCGGTCCCACTGCCTCCTCCTGATCCTCCGCCATCGGTTCTTGCGGCGGTGGAGCTTGCCAGTGGCAGACCGCGAGCAACACTGACAGCTGCATTAACACTACAAATGCGGTCTCAAAAAGACCCACCTTGCATATCAGTAACTCCCACACCAACACCAACAACGCAATCTACAGCAACCACAACTAATCCACCATCCAAGCCCATAATTGAAAGACCAAGACGATCAACAGCCAACTACAACAGAAGCTACGCACTCAGCGGACGAGGGCGAAAGGAGGGACGTGATAGCAGGATGACGGCCGAGTTGAGTTCAATGGACCCGGTCAGGCGGGATGGACGAGACAGAGAGAGTACAGAGGAAGCGGAGGATGGAACGGATGGCGGAGGGAGCAGTGAGTCGGAGAGCAGTGATGGGAGTGATGGTGAGAGTGCCGGTGAGAGTGTTAGTGTTGTGCGTAGGTTTCGTGGTAGCAAGTCTTCAGTGTACAATCATCTGCTGGCTAGTCCTGATTGTTGCAATTCGTATTCCGACTCTTCGTTCACTGTATTGTGCCGTGGTCGTCATGGTTATGGACTACAGTTAAAAGTGTTGGAAGCTATCTATCAGCGTCTGTACAAGCCTAATTTGTGTGTACAGAAAGATAGTATAATTGGGTTGAAATTGTTCAAGTAACGTGTCGTGTTTAGTGCGGCCAAGCTTGGCCGTTAATGTTCTAGGTGTAATGTACTGCTGTTATGTGTTATCACGTTGTCTTTCCTTCTTTTCTCCTTTGTTCATTTCTCGCTTTGATTGTGAAAATTCACACTTGTAAATTTCACTGTTGTTGCTCTTAGTGTTATTTCTTTAACTTAGATTTTCTATAATAGTTCAATTTTTGTTTCAGTGTCCTTTAAGCCTAGTTCACATTCGACGGGGCGCGACGGGACGCGACGTAAGGATCGACGGGAAGCGACGGGACGGTCTGACAGCGTCCAATGTGAACACCAGGAACGGGAACGCAACCGTACTACCGTACAGATCGGGAAGCGACGGGAAGAGTTGGATCGATCCAACTTTTCATACCGTAGACGGGCGTAGACGGGGACGCAAGCGTACAAAACGGCTGCAATTCGAGTGTGAACAGGAGATGGCGTCGTGCGCCGACTGCTCCCGATTCGTACTTGGAAATTTTTAGCATTTCGAACACTGCGCTTCCCATGATAACTCACAGAATGGCTAGCACGACTTGAGTTGAATTTTAGCAACATAAGATCTCATGTCACTTATTGTATTTAGGGATAGTTCAGAAGCGTGACAGACGAACTATTCTATCATTTCCTGGGGCTATTATTTGAATGCCACAACTTTCAGGGCTAATTTTTTGGTTTTCACGAAAAACTGGTATTGTGAACTTGATTCCGCTTCTTTCAAGGAGAAATAATTGAAAAGAAGTCCCGAAAAACGAGAAATTAGGTCCAAAAGTCACCCCGTCACGGACCGTGCCTTATGACTCGCGCCGTTCGACGGTGAACGTCGCAACGACTGCTGCATGTCGTGTCGTACGAATCGTACAGGATTTTACAGCTCACCCCAGCCCTCCCGACAAGCCCTTACGTCCCGTACCGTCGGCGTTGTGTCGATTGTGAACTAGGCTTTAGTACAACGACGATTCCTGATGAGTGTTGTACGAAAACTTGTTTGAATCCATATTTTTTCCCTACACCATTTCTTCATATTTTCATCGTTTTATTGCACATCGTCTCCACCGTTTTTTACATTGCATGAATAAAGTACACAAATGTCGGTTCAGCTAGTTTTATTGATTGCGGTTAATAACCCGATGCAAAATGATGTTTCATGCAGAAACCGTTTCATAGTCAATGACTTCCACTAGCACATGCACATTATAGATAACAGGTATACAAGCTTCCAAGGACATACCGCTTACCTGGACTGGTATGAGCCATACTTGGAGCAGACACATAGTCAATATGCCTGGACATTTCCTCGGTGAATGCTCTGCCAACATTGCTTAGTAGGGCCCTCTTGGCTTGCGGCTCGAGAGGCAGTGAAGAAGCATGTCTTACAACTGCAGCTGCTGCCATCTGTGCCGTGTTTTCAAGGTGGACTGACGCTGGTGGCTGTGTACTCTGCTGCAAAGCAGTTCCTCTCCTAGCAGCATTACCAACAGCAGCACACCTGCCAGTGCTAGTGTTATCTGAGCTGGCAATGGGATGTGTTGTAGTGGCTTGGGTGGGTGCACTCATACAGGTCTGGCTAAGACCAAATGTAGTCTCTGCCGTAGTAGAAGGACCTGACATTGATGATGGTGATCTACCAGTGGAGGAGCAAGCTAAGGCTGCACCGGGCTGCAGAGCAAGAGGTGGTTGTGCACCTGCCACAAGTACACCAGCACACAGACATGTCCGCATCCACAAACCGATTATGTGATTTCAGGTTGCCATAATTATTTGTATAAGCTTGCAAACACTCATACATCAAATTCCATTGATTTTATTCAAGAATGTTTCCATGGTGAATGGCTGGTGTCATGACACCTCAGTACATACTGATGTTTTCAAGTCTATTTCACATTCACCATAAAGCTAACGAGACAGGCCGTAGAAAATGTACGGGTGGCTGGGGTGACCTGTAGACAGTCTTGTCATTCGTACAGTATGACATGCAGCAGCTATTGCAATAGCCAACATAACTCATTGTGAGGCATAAAGCTGTGGCCCATGATCAGTTGACTCAATGCCTTTTAAATTCTTGTTTTTCATTATTCAAATGGTAACCATAGGAATTGATTTATCATGTCGTCTGACACACTCCTGGACTATCACTAATCAGACATAAATAATACACAGTGTACGGTAATACGGTTTCATTCCTGTTCCTAGCGTTGATTGCCGATGGAGTCCTTTGCAACCATGACCATCCCTGCAACTTCCCGTAGCTTCTTACGTTGCTTCCTGTTGCGTCCCCTTCGAATGTCAACTATAACGCAAGCAAAACTCACCGGGATGATGGCAATGATGAAGTGCTGGTACAGCTGGTACTGTGGCTGTTGCTCCTGGTTCTGACTCTGCTCTTGCTCCATGCGCACGTTCTGACATTGTCGTTCCGATTGGAAACCTTGCCTGGAGTGACGCTTGAGGGGTTAATACAGTTGCTGATGACGCCACTGCTACTGCTCCTGCCATTGCCCCTGCTGCTGCTGCTGCTGCTGCTGTGGTTGCTGCTGCTGCTGCTCCTGCCATTGCCCCTGCTGCTGGTGCTGCCATTGATGCTGCTGTTACTCCAGCTACTTCTCCTCCTTCTGCTCCTGGTCTTGCTGCTGCAGTTCTGCTTTTCATCGGTGGACACAGTGGTGCTAATTGCTGTCCAAGTGGCGATGGACTCGTTGCCCCTGCAGTGGATTGATACGCTGCATATCCTGCTGACGCAACCGCTGCTGTTGTGCAGTCTTCAGTTGGCATGGTTACAGGTGGGTCTGCTCTGGCTGCTATGGCGTTGGCTGACTCTGGTTGCTTAGCAGCAACACACGAGGACAATGCTGGGGTCACATGACATAGGGAAAACAGAGATAGAAACAAGAAAAACACAAAGGGCAGTAGGAAGAAAATCAGATTACAAGGAAAGCACTATGGGACCCAGGACACTGTACAAGATACGATTCCAGTGAGTGGGTGTTGGTAGTAAATAAGGGGGTGGAAGACAGGAAAAAGTAGCTATGCAAGTCAACCAATCAAGGGCAATAACAGTCTTTGTCCATAATCGGTAGGTGAGATCAGAGATGTAATAACCAGAGCTCTATTTGCACAATGAACAATTTTGTTATGAAAATCAGGGAGAGGATGTGTGCAGAATCATTTTTCTTCGTGAGAGTTCCTCTCACCTTGTTGAACACGGTATTGTGGTAAGAGCTGAATCATCTGATGATATCGGTCGGTGTAGCCCATTTCCAGAATGACATTACACAGACCCTGATAGGTGTCCATTTCACCAGGAGCAAGGATTGAAACGACTTTTTCATTGTGGGCCGCACCTCCCTGTTGTGCTTGTATAAGTTTAAGATCATCAATGCGGTCGCGGTCTTTGATCAAACCCCGGCGCTGGACAAGCTTCCGGAATTGATCAGGATCAAGACGTTGAATCCATAGCTGGATATCGCAGACAAACTCTTCAGAATCAAATGGGTTTTCTGAAGAAAGAGAAATTGATCACAAACAAGACACTCATGTGTGTTGTGAGGAACCGTAAATTTCTAGTAATGTTGCTGTGGATCAGGTTTCATGCCGGTACCAGGTGGAGCTCCTGGAATTCTGGCCTGGATTTTCAGCATTTAAGCGGTGTTCTATTTGATTGAGCATCTAACGCATTGCAGCGGAAAAGTACACAATAGTAAAGAGTACTTTTGATGCTCGTAGTAACTTTTAGCACAATATGTCCCTCCCTTCCCATTGCTGTTAAGGTGGTGGTGTGGGTGGTCTTTATGGTGGTGGTGGTGGTGGTGGTGGTGGTTGTGGATGTTGTGGTGGTGTTGGCGGCGGCGGCGGCGGCGGCGGTGGTGCTGCTGCTAGCCTGGTCTACTCCACACAGCTGTTTGAAGTAGCTTTTTCTGGCCAATGAATGGTAACCACTCAGAAGAATGAAATAAGAGCGAGGAGAATGAGAAAGAGAAGAAAGGCGTGTGCGACCATAGTCGTCGATAATTGAACCCGCAACCTCTCAATAGGAAATCGACTGCACCTACCACTGCACCATATGGCCCACATACGGGTTGGTATGGTGGAGCAGAGAAGAATAGTGTACACACAACCAACCTGATCAGTGTACTAACTCTGCAGTCAAGTGTTACAGGAACAACTTGGGTAGTGAAAGAACTGAGTATTCCAAATAAGCATAATCTGACTATCCTGCCTCTTGGGTCAGGTGCAATTCCACTCAATTTCCAGCCAAGACTCGTACACTTAGTGATGTGATTTACATACATAACTAGTAAGGAATGCAAGATCGTAACAAGTCTCGACTCATAGACAAACCGACCAAGCACTCACCATCCATCGTGCGAAAATGCTCTCATACCAACCGTGTAGTAATGATCTGTAGGAGGAGAGAGCTAAACAGAGAAATGTAGAATGATTGATTGATAGAAAGATGGAAATTAGCACAGGAAGGGAGAAGAAACCACAGAGATTGTGAGTTGGAGGGAGGTAGAAAGAGATATGACGACCCAGAACAGGATACATGTCAACATCAGTACTTACACCCCCCCCCCCCCCACACACACACATACACGTACACCCATATACAGTCGTGGACATTGGAAACCCGGTCGCAGGTCAGACCGCCCAAGGGCGCTGGCCATGCGGTCATCAGTACGTATATGGTACATGCACGAAACGTTCTGTACGCACTGAGGGCGCACGCCCCGGTCATCTGACCTGATTTCCATGTCCACGACAGTACCTCATTGAGTCATAGTGTAAAGGTAGGAAACAAGAGCAGCTGCAACACACGATCATAAGGGTTTTGACCCCGGGAGGCCTGTTGCAGTCTCCCATTGGGCAGGGCCGATTTTTACACCCTCTCGTATGACATCGCTTGTCTTGGTAGCGCTTGGGATCAGAAGGTCAAGGCCCCGATATGAAGTCGCATAGACCACGGACTATGTAGAACTTCAAACCACGGTCCAAACACATTTCCCTTCTCAAACACTGATTTGTTTGAGGTATGTCAAACCGTAGGTATTCCCTATTTGGACACTCCGATCTACCGGGCATTCCTGTCAACATAGCACTCTCCTGAGTCTACAAACACAATACATTAATTTCTCTTCATCAAAATTGCGCCAAGAAAATGGCCTGCCTTCTAAAACGGATACCTGTTCTGAGTTTTTGTCGTCAACATTTCCAGCAATGAAATCCAATCGAGTGAACCAAGTCAGCACCCTGCAGTAGTTCACATCCGAGTGTTGCCAGGTCTAGGGCTGCGGATAGCCTGGCGTGGCATTAATCCACCTGGACGGATTTCATTGAGCAGTAGTGTACTTGAAGACAGTTTTTTTTCTTACTTCATATACCACTGAACCATTAGATGCTGCACAGCAGGGGCGGTGGCATATTGGATGCAAGTGTTTTTTTATTTATTCCCGTAGCTATGCAGAAGACATTACTTCAGTAACGTCTGGCGCTAGCCAGGGTCCACACAGCTTTAATTAGGTATTTGTTTGTTTGTTTGTGTGTTTGTGTCACGCCTGGCGCTATCCCGTATCTGTCCCGTACCGTGCCGTACCATCAAACACAGCTGGCCACATACAGCTGGCCGCAATATTCAAATAGGGCATTCAAACGCAAGATCATAACGTGAAGCAACTTGGAAGAATGAGTGTGAATGCGAAGTGTATGGGAGAATGCATGTAGGGCGATAGTGCGGGTTCGAATCCCAGGTTATGCCTAAAAAATAGGAGAATTGAAAAATCTATCACATCCCTATGCTTTTTTTTGCCTAGGTCATCAAGGCGGTAGACGGTGTCGTATTACCCTCGACCGTACCTGTCCCGTACCTGACCCGTACAGTACCGTGCCATCAAAGACGGCTGGCCACAATGCATTTTCAAATAGGGCTTTCAAATGCAAGATCATAACGTGAAGCAACGTGGAAGAACTAGTATGTATGCGAAGTGTATCGGGGGATGCATGCAGGGCTATAGTGCGGGTTCGAATCCCAGGTTATTTCTTTTTTTTAAGGAGAAATTTATATGAATTTATAACATCCCTATGCGTTTTTTGTCTAGGTCATCAAGACAAAAAAACATAGCGTAGGGCCCTGAGCTTCCAAGCTCTCTCGTTTATTTATTTATTTTTTACAATTAAACACACACCATGCGGGGCAGAAGTATCTCCTCCGACCAAGGGTCTTGGATTCATCGTTACTAAGTACTCTAGCATCAATATGCACCGATAATGAGAGTTCTAAAGTATATTATACTGTCTTACCTGGGCCAGATTACCGACAACAGTGCTAGCCACAATACTGGCCGCAGTACTGGTGCTTGTGTGCTGACTTCTCACCAATGGAAACAGTGAATGTTTGGAAATTTTGACTGGCACGGGTAGCTGCAAACAGCAAGACAGAGAGAGTTAGTGAGAAAATGAGCAAGTGAGAAAGAGAGATAGCAGATATCCATGGAGAAACAGAGAAAGACACACACAAAGAGAGGAGAAAGAGAGATCGCAGATATCCATGGAGAAACAGAGAAAGACACACACAAAGAGAGGGGAAAGAGAGAGAGATAGAAAGTGACAGACAGATAAACACAAAGAGAAACAGAGACTGACAATGACAAGAAAAATAGTAAACTGATGAGATATCTGAAACTGGCGTATTGAGCCAATAATAAAAGTAGAAAGGAAAAGGACATATGGAAACGAGTTAAGAGTAACTCTCCACCACTGTAACTAGATACTATAATTATACAGTCAGAAAGTGCACTAACTAGGCACAAAACTGACAGAGTACTGAGACATTCGACGTCCTGACACCTAGCTAATAATATTAATATTGATGAGATATCAATATTAATTTGGCTGCAGACCAGCCAATCACTGGTCAAGATGGGACAATCTGTAGCAACATGAAGTATCATTGACCCCCCTTTGCACTATGCATATGTCGTCGGTTTTTTTTATGACCTGACGATAGCCCTTCCGATTACTCTCTCACATGTACCACAAACAGAGGACTGATATTTTGTCTTCACTCCAAAGAGAGTCTCAAGAAGAAGGCAAAACCAGAACAACAAGAATGCGTCCAAATGCAAGCATGCGCAACCTGCGCAGTCCGCGCACGGTCCGCACGCGGTCCGCACACCGACCACGCGGACCCCGCACACCGACCACGCGGACCCAGCACACACGTGCCAAAAGGGGCACATACCCTCCAAAAGGGCAGGGACAACATACGTCCACATAAAAAATCCATCCTCTCCTGAGGATGGGAGAGAAGAAAAACAAAAAGAGAAGACAGACAGGAGAAGAAGACAGGAAGAAGAAAGAAATGAAATATGTACATCATAGATAGGCGAATACAAAAGAGGCACAGACGAGACCATTGGGCAAGTGACGAGTAGGCCAGGAGGGTTGACACCAGCCGGGAGCCCCGCGAAACTGTGCAACAATGAAGGAACATGAAAGCAACATTTTCAAAGAGGACCCCGGCTGGCGAGCTGCTCCACCTATTTATGCCCTATCCTTGTAGGGATCTTTTCCAGAACAGCACCAACCTAGGACACCACTCACCCAAAGGAAACGACGAACAAAAAACTACAGAATGAGGAAAAATTTTGGTAATTCGTTAACACAATGGACCTCAACGAGGGAGACCAGTTCCGACCCCACAGGGGGAGTGGAAGGCGCACTGTCCGGCACCCTACCAGCTGGTGACGGAGCAGCGAGGGCGGCGCGACGCTGCGCCGCTCGGTGTGCCCGGCGCCTCCGGCGAGAGCGGCGAGGCACCACTGGCCCTGGCGCTGCAGACATCACCGGCGAGGGAGCGGTCAGAAGGGAAGTCGGACGCAGGTCTTCGGGAAGCGAATCGAAAAACGTTTTCCACTCCTCGATTAGGTCCAACACCATTTCCGGGTCGGCGAGGGCGACACTGAGCAAAAAAAGACAAGAAAAAAGAGAAGAGAAAGACGAAACAAAACCAACTGGGAGTATCCATGGTATAAAATATTGATATTACCAAACCCACCACGAGAGGTCTAACTGACCCTCCTCAAGGGCAGCATAGCCACCCGGGGGCAGGGCACACCTCCGCCGAGGATGTGGTGTCCCGGGCGGAGTAGGATGGGTGGGAGAAACCGGAGAGCTCTGCGTCGGGGTCACCAACGGACTACCCAGCAAGGAAGAGGAACCCAGGCGAGGAGAATCAGGACTCGGGGCAGGGGTACCCGGGGGGACTACCCACCAAGGGAGGGGAACCCTGAGCACCAACAGGCAGCACAGCCACCGGAGATGGGGGAGGTGTGGGGAGGTAACCCGGGGGCTGAACCAACCCTGGGACCGACCACGCAAATGGGGCCGGCAGAAACAGAGCGGGCCCACCCATGGAGGCAACCGCCGGTCTTTCAGGCGTGGCGGGCCCGGTAGCTGGAACCCCTGGGGAAACAACTACCTTACCCTGCACCACCCGCAACCTATCCACATGCACAGTCAGGTGCTTAGAATGTCGGGGTGAAGGAGGAGGACCCACCCCGACAATAGCACACACAACTCCCTTCACCACTCCCACCTGCCAGGGGCCAGTCCAGGGGCGGAACAGCTTAGGGCTGGACCCAGGGGGCGGAATAGCGTGGAGCCAAACATAGTCCCCAGGTTGTACCCTGGGTAGTTTAGTTCGGCGATCGTACGCTGCCTTAGCCACTCTCTGGGCTACACCGAGGCGGTCACAACGCCAAAAGCCTGACCCAAAGACGACCCAAGATTGGACAAGTACACAGGCAAAGGGGCTTCGACGGGGGTATTAGGTGGAGGTAAGAACAAGTCTAAGGGTAGACGGGCCTCCCTCCCAAACAGGACAAAATGGGGAGTAAGCCCGGTAGAGCGGTGGACCCCTGTATTGTAGCCAAATTGCACCAGGGAAAGATGTTTGTCCCACGAGGCCTGATCACCCTCGACGTTCCGCCCGAAGAGCAATCTGAATAGTGCGATTGGCCTGCTCTACCAAGCCATCGGACTGAGGCCGGTACGGGGTCGTGCGGGACTTACACACCCCCAACAACTGACACAGGCATGACATAAGACGACTCTCAAAATGTGTGCCCTGATCCGTGTGCAACTGGCTAGGAACACCAAACTTCATACCCGTTCGACCAAAAGGTCCGCCACCGTCTCAGCTCTCATGTCCTGCAGGGGAAGAATTTCAACCCATTTAGAAAAATCGTCCCCAACCACTAGGGTATATTTATTACCACGAGCAGTGAGAGGTAGGGGTCCCATGATATCCAGGGCGATGACCTCAAACGGGGCACCCACACGCACAGTGCCGAGCGGGACTTTTGCAGCCCTAGGCGGATCTTAGCCACGCTCGCACACTGTACAACATTTACAAAACACCGAGACATCGACCGACATTCCCGGCCAGTATGCGACTTTATGAAGCCGAGCCAATGTGCGGTCTGAACCAAAATGGCCAGGTATTTGACCAGCGTGCGCCTCGGCCAAAAATTGGGGGCGCAACACCACCGGAACCACTAACTGGCGGGCAAGCAATGGCAACGTGTCATGGTACAAAACATCGTCTACCATGGTCATGGTCTCGGACTGAGTCAGCAGAGTACGAACTACAGAACTATCGCCATCCTGAACGAGCTGAGTGGCAGCCAACCGGCCTATCACGACATGTAGCTCGGCATCATTTTGTTGAGCCTCGCGAATGTCACAAGCGGTAGGCGTAAAAAAAGACACTACATTAACTGACAGGTCAGTGTCAACCTACCGACTTAATCCATCTGCATTCCCATGCTGCGCTCCTGGCCGGTGTTCCACGGTAAAGTGAAACTCCCCTAACGTGCTGAGCCAACGGGCAATCTGACCTTCCGGATTTTTAAAGTGCATCAGCCAACGCAGACTACCGTGGTCTGTCGGAAGCAAAAACGGGCGCAACAGAATGTACGGTCTGAATGTACGACATGCCCAAACCACCGCTAGCAATTCCAATTTAGTTATGGCATAATTTCTTTCAGCGGCCGAGCAGGACCGACCTGATGTTCAGCTGACCACGCAGACGAAACGTCCCTACGGAGCAGATCATGCAGCGGATGTGCGATCGCGGCAAAGCGGGTAATAACTTTAGATTGGCTGGCGCCTTCCACTCACGTACTGCCTGAACCTTTTCTGGATCAGTTGAGATCCCCTCTGCCGAAACCACATGGTCAAGGAAATGAACCTCTCCTAATAGGAGATGGCATTTCTTTGGTTTAATCTTCCACTTGGCATATCGCAACGCGGTCAACACCGCCTCCAACCTGAGCAAGTGGTCTCGAAATGTGTGCGAGAAAAAAATGACAACGTCCAAATAAACTAAACAATACAGGGGAGAAAGACACCGCTGGACAGCATACATCATGCGTTGAAATGTGGCCGGAGCATTACATAGACCAGAAGGCATACTTTTAAACTCATAGAGACCCTGTGGCGTGATGAAAGCTGTTTTCTCCTGGTCTTTCCCCGCCACCGGAACTTGCCAATAGCCGGACTGTAAGTCTAGTGTCGAGAAAAACTGAGCCCCACCCAGCCTATCGAGTGTATCATCAATCCGAGGTAATGGGTAGGAGTCCTTGTGGGTGACGTCATTCAGTTTACGGTAGTCTACACAAAACCGGACCGAATCGTCGGGCTTTTTTACCAATACAATGGGGTTAGCCCAAGGGGACACACTAGGGGAGATGATACCCTTTCCCAACATCTTCTCCACCTCCTCGGCAACAATCCTAACCCTGGGCGGGGGAAGGCGTTGGGGCCTTGGCGGATAGGGTGTGTGGTCCCTGTATCAATAACATGTTCGAAAATAGGGGTTTCCCCAACATCACAGTCGCCTTCTGCAATCACATCCCCAAAAGGTGTTCAAGAGACTGACCAGAGATTGGCGTTCCTGCGCCGTGCCCGCAAAGCGAGAGAGATCAAACCGGTCCGCCGGAGGAAATGTGAAAGAAGTGGAAGACGCCGACTGCACACCCACTGTCGCGCCCACCATTGTCGGAACATCCGATCGAGGGCCCTCCACCTGCAGGAACTCCAGACACACCGGCACGTCCGACACATTGGCACAACACACGGGAATATTACCAGACGCAGAGACAGAACATACAGCACGGGGCAGGCATAGCCCAAATCGGAATCGACTACAGTCTCCACCAGACCAACCATGTCTGGAGGAGCTGTAACCTCTCCCCGCAAAATGAACTGAGACCATGGGGGAATTTCCACGGCAGCCGCCAAGGAGACAGAATAGTGTTCTGGCGGAGCAGCAGGCGGGGTGGCCCTGGGGGCGGCAACCGGGGGACGGGAACACATGGGCCACGTGACCCCACCCCGGACTACAAACGCAACAGCAAAAGTGAACGCCAAGGCCAACTTAAACACTAACAAAACCCGAGCCGAACTGCATACACTGGCTAATAGGAGTAACAGAGTTGAAAAACCTAACCACATTGTGCCTCGCACGTCACCGCCGAACCTGGCGGAACTACTCCGCGCTACATACCCCGTTCCCTGGATAATGGAATCGTATGCCCCTGTAAGGTCAAACGGGGTGAACCATTTAAATGTAGCGTAAAACCAGGGGCTGCCAAAATGTCGGCACCCAACAAACACTCCTCGGTTAGACCAGCAACAGCCAATACCCGGGCGGAAAGCGTAATGTTGCCAAAGGCAAATGACAGGGGTAAACAGCCCTTGACGTCTAGTGTACCCCACCCGCAGTGTGGAGTGCCGATACACTCAACTCAGAGGCAGGACGTAATAACCGTCCTGCATTCAACTTCTCCACAACAGCAAAATTCACCAATGTGATTGCTGCACCTGTGTCCACCAGACACGATACAGCTGAACTAGCCCTATCGGTGGCCAACGTACCTTGTGCAAAGAGACTGGTGCCGGCGCGGTGGATGTAGAACGGAACCGCATCGGTGTTAGCCATGACAGCCCCCACCGGGAGGGAATCCGATAACTCGACCGGAATAGACGGTGGGGTGGACAGCGGAGCGGCAGCCAGAGGACGTAGGTGAGATTCCGCCAGAGTGTGCTCGAAAGCACACACATCACACACATCACGCACAGACAGAGAGGCAGCATTAGAAAACAACACAGGCTCAATATCTGGTGTTATCACAATCTCAGGAATCGTACCTGACGGAACCACCACCGACTCAGCGGGGTCGGCGTCACTCATGCATACATGCATACATGTATCAGGGTCACACTCATTCTCGTCCTCTACAAAAATAGGTAGGGCTACAGCTATTTCCTCGGTAGAATCAACACACCTAGGTGAGGCGGCGAGACGACCCGCACCAGCCGCCTCGTCTAGTTTTAAGATCTAGTG
Source organism: Sycon ciliatum (assembly GCF_964019385.1). Taxonomy (NCBI): domain Eukaryota; kingdom Metazoa; phylum Porifera; class Calcarea; order Leucosolenida; family Sycettidae; genus Sycon; species Sycon ciliatum. The sequence continues at coordinate 20,206,665 of NC_088655.1, forward strand.
TTAACCAGGTGTTCAGGAGGAATATGCCCGCGGTCACGTGGATTTGAGTGACAATCACAGCGGAGGTGACCAAGTTGGCCACAACCAAAACAGCGTGGACCCCGTGACCAGCGGTCGGGAGCCGGACTCCCGGATATGCCTTAGCCACCAATACCTGGATGGCGTCACCCAATTCAGTTAGGGTCTCACCCACCCGGCCTTTCCGAGCCTGAAGCTCAGTTTGGCGGAGCAACTTCTTGCCCGTGTCACCAAAGCGAGCATGCAGAGCGGTCTCGATCTCCGCGTGATCCTCCCGCTGCGTGTCCGACAAGGATTGCAACATGAGAGCCGCACTGCCAGCGAGGCTCTAACACAACACAACACGGGCCATTAATTCTAACCTCCCCCAGGAGGCCGCATCAATCGTGTCATGGGGTTGGGTAACTGGGATATAATTATTAGCCTGCAAACATAACCTTAAATCGTTCAGGACGGCCTGGAGATCCTCTCCCGAGGAACCACCGAACGGTTTCGGCATCAGCCATCTTCCAGGCTCTCCTACTGTAACCTTAGACATGACGCCACAACTACTCCAGGTAGCGAAACACGGAGGAACAAAAACTACTCCTGGAGGGAACAGGGACCCAGAGCAGGACCACGTACGACACAAGCAGGCCAACACTAAACAAATGTCACAATACCGGCTATACAAACTAATGCCCCAACAATGTCTAGCAGTGAACTAAAAGCAGCTGCTCTGGCTTACCTGACTTGCCTCGCTGGCGGCCAGCTTGGACGCGCAAAGGAGACTTGCCGAGACATGAAGCACACGGGGATCGCCAAAGAACGCAGGAGGCAGGTGAAGAAAAAAGAAACCGGAAAGACCGCGGACGACAGGACGATTGCAGGGTCCTGGGGGACGATGCCACTAGCCGGGCGCCAATTGTCGTCGGGTTTTTTTATGACCTGACGATAGCCCTTCCGATTACTCTCTCGCATGTACCACAAACAGAGGACTGGTATTTGTCCTTACTCCAAAGAGAGTCTCAAGAAGAAGGCAAAACCAGAACAACAAGAATGCGTCCAAATGCAGGCATAGGCTTACTGACATGCAGGAATATGACTCAGAAGTAGCGAGAAAATCAGCGGGAATATATACCAGCTAATACTGATAAAACCAGAGTCCATGACGGAGAGTGTTGAACTATGATCAAGGGGTCAATGCAGGGCACGCTGCCTTTGTAATTCAATTTTCTCACGTCCCGCCTTGCACTCATGCACTGGAACTGACAGTTACTCATGGCAGCACAACTTGTTTTCGCTCGGGCCATCCGATTACCAACACAATCAACATGAATTTCAGGGGGAATGCATCGATTTGTGAATTAGGGTTCAGCGTGAAAGACGCCGGTTCGAATGACATATCTCTCGCTTGCATACAGTGAACCATGCTTACCAAATCGCCAATTGCATGATCCACGTTGCCATAGCGACCAGCGCAGTCATGCCGCACATTCCACTTAGCTCCGCGGGAGAGACGGTCAATCGCTACAGGATTTTGTTATTTTCAATTGTCTTATTGTATTCACCATGGAAGCAGAATGAACACCATCACTGCGCTGGTCGCTATGACAACGTGCATCTTACAAGAACTCTCCAACGAGATAGTGAGCCTATCTGTGGGATCCTACGGTATAATACAGCATCTCTTATGCTAGAGTGCCCAATACAAGCGTTTACAGTCCTGCTCACTGAAATCCAGTCGTGAACTCTCAAGTTTGCGCCTTGCACCATTTCACAGCCCCTAGTGTTCACACGTCCAGGTCCATGGAACGCCCGGCGTGTACTTGAGTGACGCGACTGGATTTCATTGAGCAACCCTGTACAGTCAACTTTACGTATAACGATACTCGGCCGGGCATCAAAAAAGTGTCCTTATTCGCGAAGTGTCGTTATACTCGAAGTCTCATTATACAGTCAACTTGGCTAATAACGACTGCGGATATAACGACTGCGGATATAACGACTGCGGATATAACGACTGCGGATATAACGACTGCGGATATAACGACTGCGGATATAACGACTGCGGATATAACGACTGCGGATATAACGACTGCGGATATAACGACTGCGGATATAACGACTGCGGATATAACGACTGCGGATATAACGACTGCGGATATAACGACTGCGGATATAACGACTGCGGATATAACGACTGCGGATATAACGACTGCGGATATAACGACTGCGGATATAACGACTGCGGATATAACGACTGCGGATATAACGACTGCGGATATAACGACTGCGGATATAACGACAATTCGCGAATAACGACAGACTCTCCATGCCCAGAGCGAAGTTCCATCCCACTGTAATACATATAATGAGACTTCGGGTATAACGACACTTCGCGAATAAGGACACTTTTTTGATGCCCCACCGAATGTCGTTATAAGCCAAGTTGACTGTATGTATACAGGTAGAATGGACTTTGCTCTGGGAATGAAAAGTCTGTCGCTATTCGCGAATTGTCGTTATATCCGCAGTCGTTGTTAGCGAAGTTGACTGAACATGCATGTAGAGTCTGAGAGTTCAGGAGATTAGTGCATTCTGTGCTTGTACCACGTTTAGGCGAGACCAAAAAAATAGAGATTCCCGGGCCTTCCTGCTAGGGTCCGGCGGATTCTGCCGGCAGGAAAATTGGCAGAATTCGGTACTTTTTCTGGTAAGTTTCATGCATGTTTGGTATGTGGATAAAAAAAAATGGAGCAGAATTCGAGGAATTGCCCGCCATAAGGTTTGTATGGTTCTGCCAATTTCACTACTTTTCGAGCTGAATCTGCCACCTTTTCGAGCAGAATCCGCCGGTCCCTACCTCCCGCACCAAAATCGAGCCAAAGCCAATTCTTTTTGAACAGTTCATACATGTACAATGCTGATAATGTGAGTAGATTTGTGGCGTGGAGTCACACAAACCCGAGCTTGTACGACTCCCAGATGTACAGATCAGGGCCATCGTTGGCCGAAATATAGAAAAATAACGGGTAAACCACGTACCTGTTGTTTGTAAAAGAATTGAATAAAAAATATCCGAAAATGCTGTAAAAAAAGTTCAACATGTCATGCACACATGTACTCATGTACATGTACATATTGAATCATTCATGGGAAAAAAATACAAAATTAAATTCGCCCGCCCGCACCAATTTCACATGGGTCCTGCCTGGGAATCTCCATCTTATTTTGGTCTCGCCTTACATACGCATTTTGGGCTAGCACCCAGACAACTTAGCGTGTCCAGATCTAACATGCCTCTTAGGGACCAATGGAAATATTTACTGGGCTTTGTACTGGGACATTAGACATGGTTAGCATTTTAGTATTTTACCGTTCACGCTATTTTCGATGGTCGGCCTGTAGAGGGCAAGTCTACTGTTTTTTTTTGTGTTTTTTCGAGACACGGTTAGGGACCATCGCAAAAGTTCGCAGAAGCCCCCGAAACGAAGACCGTTAGTTTCGGGCCTGACCCCCCTCCCTCCCCCCTCAAACGAAATGACAGTCACAATATGGGCTTCATTATTTCACTTGGATGCTCACACATAATAATTATTATATTATACTACACAGCAGGGGTTCATAAACCCTATGAACCCCTGCTAGTACTAGTACTAGCAAGAGTCCATAAACCACGCGTTTTATGGACTCTTGGTACTAGACTACACACAGTGTACAGGCAGCCAGCTACGCGACACGCGCAGTTGCATGAATGGACTACGCGTCCTGACAAGCGATCTACGCCGGCTGTGATGGCATGCTAATCTATATCAGCTCCTACATGTCGTCAATACTTTTTTGAATTGAAGCCCGGTTTGCGATTTTCGACACCGACTCCCCCCCCCCCCCCAAACGTATGCTCTTCGTTTCAGGGGCTTCTGCGAACTTTTGCGATGGTCCGTTAGCAGTTCGGCTTCTGAGTCCTCACTCCTGATACAACGATCGCCTTGTGACGTAATCCTAGTTGGAATCTTACCGTTTCGTTCTCCCGCTAAACAGAGCTTTCTATCGTCGAAATGGTACCAAACCGACGGTATTTTGGGTGTTGGGTACGAGCACCGTTGGATCTAGCGCGTGAACGGTAAAATGCCATGTGTACACACACAAAAACGGTACAGGCCGACCGTCGAAAATAGCGTGAACGGTAAAATGCTAACCATGTCTCTTAGAAGTAAAACGGTAGAAACAGTTGTGTCGCCACAACGCGTCTGAATCAATACGCATTACGTCCACAGCGATCATCCCGTTGGGGGATAACAGTACATGATGCCATGAACGAAACTCACCTAGTCCTTCGAGATCCGATGGGACGGCTGCTCAGGTACAAGTATTCGGACAAATTTCCTGTTGCAGGATGCGACTGCCAAGTGCCAGCACCCGCGGTTTCCTGCGCCCAAACGCCCTAGCACGAGGCGTCCGCACGCATAGATTCTCTTCACCGAGCTGTTTGCAGTGCACGACATCAAATACAATCACAACGAAGGGGAGAAAACATCGACCTACACTCCAACGCAAGCGGCGACTAACTTCGGAAATGCACCATTCACACGATTCATTCCCTTGGGTAGACCAACACATTCTCAAACACAGGTGATTCTGAACCCATGGCAGGGTCAAAATATTGATGGTCAAAATGACAATTCATTCAATCACTATTCTTGTGGCGAAGCCAACCGGAACGTACATTTGAAAACAACCATTGCGTCGCCAAATATAATTAATGAAGCCATTAGGAGTGTGCTAGCTTCACATCGACCCACAGCCGAAGGGTGAGAAACGGGAAAGGAAGAACGCATCCGATCGTGCTTACCGCTGTTTCAAACCAAGCTGGGCTAGACTGCGAGATTCCAACGGCGTACTTGAGTTACCGAACGAGGTTAGAAAAAAACTTGTCTGCTGAAAGACGGTGCACGAAACTTCAAAGTCGAAAGGATTTTCGGAAGGTGGTCAACTCTTCTCTCTACCTTTTTCAATGAGCTGCCTCCTCGACCGCTGCACTTGATCTGAGTTCAGACACCGCAGTAGCATGACAGTCATTGTACTACTACTACAGACTGTCAGTAGGCTGTAGCATGCAGTGTAGGTGAGCTAGCTGCTTGGTGGCGCTTCGTCCGCTGGTGGGAGGTGGCGGGGGGGGGGGGGGGGGGGGGTTGTGTGGAGCTTTGCAAACAGAGAGAAGACCTGCGCTAGTCGATAGGTCCCGGATCGGAGCAGTTATGACTGTGTGAATGGCATGACGACTTTCCGTGATCGTGGAGATACTTGTAGTACGAGTCTACGGCCAGGACAGGTCGACAGGGAGCTACCACTAGTACCAGTCCAGGGATCGATTTAGCGCGGTGGCGTCTCAAACCAACTGTCTGGTCTGCAAACTTCTAGAGCTAGACCACGCGATCACTCGTCCCAAACAACCAAGTGACAGTACAGTCCCGAAAAGGCGCGAGGATCCCTACCTCCTCTCGCACCTGCCTGCACTCACGTCTGGCATCGCACACCGGTAGCTACTGTATGCGATAACGGTAGCATGACAGCGCTTTTATATTTTTATTTTCTCTCCAATAGACATTCGAACTGCTACTTTCCAAGCAGTGTTGATTCTCACAATACGGAGCATCAGCAAATCGAATATTCGAGTGAACTTCGAGAATCGTCACGAAAAGTCCTCAATCAGTCGAAACTAGGGCTTTGTTCGACTGAAAAATGCCCGCAAACAGAAAATACTTTTCGAATACTTTTCGAATGCTCCGCGCGTGCTCTAGTATTATAGTACTCACACTTGCGCATGTAGCTACTAGTTCTTACTAAAGACTGAAGTACTTGTAGTCGTAGTTGTACATGTCAGAGCACAAGGCACAGTCGAACCGGACTTCTTGACGCTTTCCTCTCTCTCTCGAACTGTGAAAGTTTTGTCAAGACTAGTGTGCTTTTTGTTTCATTTCAAGTATCCTGGAATCAGGGCTTCGTCACCAACTACCAGCCCCGGTATGCCTCCTGCTCCCAGTACTGCAGTAGCCCTGCTGGCGTTGTCTCGGCATCTGCGTCGTGAGTTCCCCGCAGGCAACTCAAGTGTGCCAAATATTTGAGGTTCGACCTTACCATGGATCTCATTCTGCTGAGGCAGTGTAGGGCCCACCCTCAGCTATTCCTCCGCGGGTCTCCTGATATGCAAGGGGTAGCGGAGGAGCTCGACCGAGATCCGCCTTTTCAAGGGGTCTCCAAGAGAGATCCTAGCGCCAATAGCCTGAATCGGATGAAGCATCCGCCGCTTCGCGTCATCCCCAAAGGCAATGAGAAACAGCAGCAACTCCGTTCGGTCCAGGTGACCTTCAGCGAACTCAAGGAAGAGAAGCGAATCCAACAAATCGACTTGCTCTGCAACAAACGCAGCCATTGCACATCTCAAAATCCCAGTCCTCAACTGCAAGCTAAAAAAAAACTCGATTCGAAAATACTGGACAGCTATGCTGAACCTCTTTTTCATTCGAATTTTCTCTCTGATTTTCTTTTTGCCATTCGAATAATCAAATCGAAAATTCGATTTGCTGATGCTCCGTAATGTGAGGTCAGGTGAACGATTCGCCACTGGACCTACCTCCTTGGTCTCGCGGCAGCTAATGCGACAGTCACGGAGGTTGCGTACATGTATGTGTCATCGCTTGCCTGACGGCGAACACACGCCTACTGTCTATAGTGCTAGCAGGGCAGTATTTGGCTCACCCCTCATAGAGGCATGCTCTCAGTGTCTCACCTCTAAAGCCTGGTTCACACTAGGCCGATTTTCCGGCCGACATGGACCCGTACGAAAAATCCTCAAGATCGGGGCGAAAATTGCGTAGTGTGAACGGTGTTGTCGTACAGGGTTCCGACAAATCTGCGGCGATTTTCTTGTCGCACTAGTTTTCGGCCAAGTATCGACTGGTCGATATTTAGCCGAAAAGCCGGCCGATTTTACTGCTTGCACGTGATGGAGCGGGATTCGGACCAATCACGGTACGCTTTTCACCATGACAGCAAAGAGCGTCGATGTCGAGCTCATGACCTCTTGTACTTTGTACTCTTGATGAAATGTAAAGTCCTACCAAAATTTCATAACCCCCATGAACTCTTGCTTTTATGGATAATCGATGCGACTCTATTGCGAGTGAGTCGTTCCCCGTGTGTGAACAGGCCGTCCGACTCAGTCGACACAGTCGGCAGACTCCATGTCGGAGTCGGTGTCGGAGCACCGGCCGGAAAATCGGCCTAGTGTGAACCAGGCTTAAGGAGGCTCCCACCTAAAGAAGTAAAAATAAAAGGTCCATGGACACCCTGTTTTTTATGCATAGAATGGTGGAGTGATGTCTCCTCTTCAACTTGGTATAGTTTTTAGGTAGGGTCACCAGGCATATAAGAGGTATTCTGGTGTATTTAGTGAGTGTACAATTTCTTGATTTTCGGCAAAATAATGGTAAAAAAGATTGGTTTTTGACCCAAAGAAGGCTCCTGGAGGGAGGATACTAAGCATTTTCTTCATCATATGTTTAAGAACCACATTTGGAGGTATCTTGGGTACACAAGATAGACTGTGTCTTGGTTTTGCCCTTGGCGAGCCACTTTTTCGAAATTACGGGTACCGAAATTTCCATCGGGTGCTGAATTGTGAAATGGTTCCGCCTGCAACATTTTGTCCATGGACATATCGATTTTTGTGGCTTTCTGTGATCCATGAGCCCCAAGGAAACCGATAATGGACAGTTTTGATGGTGTCACCAGGCACTTTAGGCCCCTACGAAACAATATAGGTATCAAAATATGGTATTTTTAGGCCAATTCTGAAAATAGCATTTTTAGAAAATCTGACCATTCTTGCCTTCTTGACTACATAGCACTACCAATGACATGGTAGTATGGTAATATTATGTTAGAAGAAGTTATTTTCATGCTGCAACCTCCTTTGGACATACCAGATAGTCTGTGGTTGGAAAGGTACATGTATCATTACATGTACATCATGTAGCCATCAGTCCTAGCACATTGATATACGAGTAGTGTACATGTAAGGCAGCGAGGTTTCATAACAACCTCGACCATGAAACTGGCACATGAATAATGTGAAATCAGGCATTCAAAATCAGGCACACTAGACACCCACACATGTGCGTGCACACGCACATACATGTAAACACCCACCCACATGCACTCTCATGCACGCATCATTGTAACACTACTAGTCCATACTGGACCATAGTAGGACTTAGTGTAAATAAAAGCATGAAAACCAGCCACTGCACTGGGCGTGCATTTGCTGGTTGTCACTTGCCAGTGCGTTGATAGCAGCAGACTCCAGAAAAACATACGCTATGTACAATGTATGTGAAGGGCAATATGCATCTACACACGCTGGCGTGCACACATACCATGTACATTTGTACATGTAGTGTACTGTCATGATCTCTTGGCAATTCTTTTTTGTGTCTCAAATGCGGTTCACAAATGTGCATTCACATGCACCCCCTGTACTGTAAAGCCACTGCCACACTGTCCTTGCGAACACCAGAGAATAGAGCTATACAGAACCAGCACCGTGAGCCCCCCCCCCCCCCCCCCCTCCACACCTAGCTTTGCACACGCGCGCGCGTGCATGCGCACACACGCACGCACGTGCATGCACACACACGCACGTGCATACACACATACATGTACGCAGACATTTGCATGCACATGCACACAGTGTACTCGTGGGAACATGTGCATAACCCAGATCAACATTGCATGCGAACCCACACGTGCGGGCACGAGCACGCGCGCACACACATGTGCGCACACACACACACACACACACACACACACACACGCACACACACACATACACACATGTGCGCACACACACACACTCATACACCTGCCCACCGCTGAAGCGAGGATAGCGAACAAACTACGTTAGACATAGCAACTTGTGCTCGGGTTACGCCTTTCAACAGCTTGCACACACATACACACACGCGCGCGTGCGTGCACGTACACACGCGCACATACACACACACACATAAATGCATGCACTTGCGCATAGGAAAAGATTCAAAATATTCAGCCATAGACATTATTTACCCAATGTACACCTGAGTGTGTACATCTTAGTTGCGGCATCCCCATTTTTACAAGAGCAGGATTTAGAAGTTCGTCCTTGGTTCAAAACACAAGCTTCTGGCCAGCGCTTTCCTTACACCATCAGTACAGTACAGTGGTTGACACGAACCTCATTCCTACAGGGACAGCAGCCCAAGTTCAGCAGCTCTGAGATAAGTTATCCATTGAGCTCAGGATACTCAAGGATCCACCGAAAGTTTCAAACGGCACTCGTGCGACTGGAGCTGCAAGTGGGTCCACTTACCAGCGAGTGGGCAGCCACTTCATGCTCCACAGGTAGTCCATGCTAAATTCCAGTACCAGTACTAGTATCACTTCTTTCGACATCGATGTCTTCACTGACTTCAGCCTGCTTTTCTCACCCTTCTTCGTCAGTAATTACTTTCTTCTTTGTGGCCAACGCGTACCGCTTCAGCAAAGTTTTCAGAAAAAAATCAAGCAGCGTAGGAACTGCCTTTGTTTTGCATTATCCATGGTCAGTGATTCATTCCAGCGTAGAAACTGCCACGGCTACAGAAACACTGCAACAAGTAGAACTACATCCTGGAACAACTGCGAGCACAGAGAAATCAAAAAACTTCTTTCTGAACAACAGCTTGTTTTCGCATGGAACGCGATATTTTTTGAATCTCGCGGCAAAAAACAGATTTTGGAGGTGCCCTTTTTACACTGCGCTGCGCAACTGTTCGGAGCCTCCTTAAGGCTCTAGGCTCTCACCGTTGCTCCCTCTTTCTTTGGACAAGTGCATCGATTTTTCAAGTAGGGTTCAGATGAAAGACAATTTGATATCGGTTCGAATGACATAGCTCTCGCTTGCATACGATAAGCCAAACTTGCCAAATCGCCAAATTTATGCTCACGTTGCCATAGCGATCTGCGCAGTGATGACGCAGTCCAGCTCCCTTCTACGGTTCTACCCCTCTTTGATTATCCCCTTCGCTCAGCCTAAACCTAGCTGGTCTCTCCCAGTCATCGTACCTTATGCGATTACTAGTATCGGTTCTCGCCATCTTCCTATTTCCACAGTGCACTGCTTTACTATAGTTATGTCCTATCTCAATCTCAAATTCTCCCCATTATCATGATTATCGTTTGCAAAGCCCGTGCTTCCCTCTTGGATGCACATGTTTCTTTTCTCCTACGTATTGGCGCGCATGAATCCGAGACCTTTGGTCGGAGGAGTTACTTTTGCCCCGCCCCCACTTCCATCCAATATGTCACCGCCCCCGCTGTGTAGCATCGGATGGTTCTGTGGTATTCAGTTAAAAAAACATTAGGCACATTCCACTTAGCTCCGTGTCAGAGAGGGTGGGGGGGGGGGGTCGATCAGTGTAGAATTTGGTCATTTTCAATTTTTCTCATTGTATTCACGAAGTGAAAGAAGGGCTGTGTTCAATGCTGTTAGTGCCGTGAACTGTTTATTAGTAGTCCTCTCGGTTGTGCACTGGGACGCGAGTCACGCGACACCGACAGGAGAAAGCTGGAGTGCGAAGACATCAGCAGACTGGCGAATAGTGAGGAACAAAGTGCTGAAATCTTGGTTGGGACGAATCAGACGTTCAGCATTTACCCCAACCAAGGACCATGCCGTTTGCTCTTCCCACTTCCTGAAGCTGGATGTGATGCTTCTTCCTGGCGACTCTTCTATCTCTTGTAACATCTTCTGAAGCCAGGTGAGCCGACGGGTGGTGGAGATTGAAGAACGAAATAATGTCGTACCTTTCGAACGTTTGCTGAAAGATTCTCCGGAGAGATGGCGAATACCAAGCATCTTCTCCTAGAGGAACCATGTCCTAGGCTACAGTCAGCCTAGGGGAATGCAGGAGAAGGCTAATGAACAGTTCACGGCACTAACAGCATTGAACACAGCCCTTCTTTCACATCGTGAATACAATGAGACAGTCGTTAATGACCAAATTCTGCAGTGATCGACCTTCTCTCACGGAGCTAAACAGAATGTGCGTCATCACTGCGCTGGTCGCTATGACAACGTGAGCGTACAAGTACATGTACAATAATTATTGGCGATTTGGCAAGTTTGGCTTATCGCATGCAAGCTAGAGATATGCTAGATACTTCTTTCATTCTTTCGCTCTTTCTCTCTCTCTCTCGCTCTCGCTCTCTCTCTCTCTCTCTCTCTCTCTCTCTCTCTCTCTCTCTCTCTCTCTCTCTCTCTCTCTCTCTCTCTCTCTCTCTCTCTCTCTCTCTCTCTCTCTCTCTCTCTCTCTCTCTCTCTCTCTCTCTCTCTCTCTCTCTCTCTCTCTCTCTCTCTCTCTCTCTCTCTCTCTCTCTCTCTCTCTCTCTCTCTCTCTCTCTCTCTCTCTCTCTCTCTCTCTCTCTCTCTCTCTCTCTCTCTCTCTCTCTCTCTTTCTTTCCTTTCTTTTCCCTTCTTTACCCTTCTGTGTTTGTGTACAGTGGACTTTGAAAGCCCGATCTCCGTATGGGATTTGCTTTCTCCATACATTTGCCGTGGCATACCTGCGCAACCGTTCTTTGGGCTGCACCAGATCAGGTTGCGCCAGATCAGGTTGCGGTGAGACGAGCTGCAAGCAACGATTACTTTACTTGACAGCAATACGGATACTTCACCAACTCACGGAAGACCCAGCTCCTTGTCAAGCCAGAGCTGGAGCAGGAAGTACGGCCAGTAAGATGTTTATGCAAATCATTTATAATAATTATTATTACTCAATCTGCGGACAGAACTGTTTCGTCCTTTGTGGACTCGTCAGCGCAGCACAGAGGAAACGAGGCCGAGCCTGATAGCAATGGAAATAAAAATTTCCAATCAGGCCCGAACGTACCTTGCCGGAGTGCTCAAACTGACAAGTCAGTGAGCTCTGCATAATAATTATTATTATTATGACTGTTCTCGGAGCTAGTACATGTAGCAGTGGTGAAGCTTGCTGCTAGGCACCGGCGGATTATGCCGGCATAATTATTGGCATAATTTGGTGGTTGAAAATTTGGAGCATAATTTGGCATCTTTTCGGAGGTAGGAGCATAACAACATGATTGTACCACAGTTCTAGTATGTAGGCTACACAATTGTGTACAATGCACCTGAGCAGTGTTGGTGATCTGCATGGTAAAGGGTTCGGAAGTCATGCAAATAGTGTTTTCAACGATTAGAAGGGTAGAAATCATGGCAATACATTATTGTATGTTCAAACTCGTCTTCTCCAAAGTTCTTTCCCACACTGACACAGTACATGAAGCAGAAGATGCGAGTGAACCAGCCTTTATGAATATGAGGTATCCCGGGGTAGACGAGATATTGACGGTTAGTCCGCAGACTGACTCTGTGTACATGTACATTATTGCGCTATTCCAGCTATGGCATTGGCAGTAAGCAAAACAATGCAAAAAGAAAAGGAAAAAAATACAAATTACTGGAGGCAATAACCTACACAGGGCGAGGCAAAAAGAAGAGAAACAAATCTGGATGAAGAAGTAGCAGTTCTTAGAACACAAGCTTCATATTGGCCTTGAAATCATTTAGAGCACAAGACGATTTTACTGATAGAGGCAGGGCTAACCAGAGAGAATAGGCAGCGAAAAACGGAGATCTGGTATAAGCTGATGTTCGGGCTTTACATGTACGTAGGCATGGGCGGGTAATGCTAGCATTATGGTTGGCATTATAGTCCCTTTTTCCAGGTGGCATAATGCTGGCATTATAACACCATTTCGCACGCAAAATTGGCATTACAAGCATAATTGCCGGTCGACAACGGTGTCATGCATGAAGCTGGCAAGGTCCAGTTCCGAAAATCGTGCATCATATCTGAGCCCGTCCGGCTTCGTCCGGAGACCTGACGTTGCAAAGCTGTTTAAGTTTTTTCTTCTTCTACGCTTTGGCCTTGATCCAAGACTTTTCCAACTTTCAAACTGGCATTATGGAGTAGTGTGAGCATTATATCCTCATATTATGAGCATTGCCTTTAGCATTATCGCAGCAAATAACTAGCATTACCCGCCCATGCCTACATAGAGGCAAAGTGCAGGGATTGCGTGTAGGACGGGTGGGAAGAAACCAGTTATATTTAAGCAAGTGTGGCGAGATTATTCGCAGGGTGAGGTTGACATCGGTTGGACGAGTATGTCGATTAGGAAGACAGTTGAACATGCTAACTCAAACTAATTTGGCAATGAAAAATTCTTTTTACAAAAGAAGTCAACTAATGAATAGAAGAAGTACATGTATATGACATTGGCCTTGACAGATTATGCTAGCTTAATTTTTCGCATAATTCCTACCAAAATCGAATAATCGCATAATTCGAGGCAAATTGCATACGAATCGCATAAAATTGGAATAATCCCCCTGTTCGCATCAAATTCCATACAGGTGTACATGTTCTACAAGTACAAGCAAGAGTATATAACCCCCCAGGGGGATTATACTCTTGGTACAAGTACAAGTAGATGCACCAGGAAGTCGTAGGTTTACGACTCCCTTGAGCCAACATGTCCAGTACACTACAATCAGTGACGGTCGTAGCTACATGTAGGTCGGACGGTACGTTGACCCCATTGAACTTTTGCTACTACAGTACAACGCCCTCTACAAAAATATTCCCCTGTTATTTTGCACAGAACCATTATACATTACGTCATTAGCAGCATACATGTATACGAACATAATTTGATAACTTTTAGCATAAAAATAGCATAATTCTGCAATTTTTTCAGCAATGCGAAAAGCATAATTCCACGAAAATATTAGCATAATCTGTCAAGGCCTAACATGACATGTACATGTAAATGTTTTCTCTTTTCCATGTTGATTTCTAGCATGTGTGGACACCTTGTTATGGAGACACTCATGTATTTTGTTGTACTTACATGCGAAACTTCCTAAGCTGGTTGTGTTTCTCAACGCAATTGTATAGCCGGTGGTAACGCGGACGTGCAAACTTTACTTTTTTTACATGTACATATACATGTACATGTATGGCCACTTGCAAGTACCGGTACGAAAAACGCACAATTTTCCGAACTTTGAGGCTCCATAAGTACAACAAAGTGAATAATTATGATCCGATTATTATGCACATGCATATCTGCAATACATTTCTGTCATTTTGATATACATGTACATGTACATATTGCATACTAAAATGTGAAGATCGGGTTTAGTGACAGATCGAATAGCGACATTTTGTTCTCTCCCGAAGGAGTGTCGTTATAATCCAATCTCCACCGTACACCGTACTACAATCATGTACATTGTACACTAGCACCACTTACTGTCGTGGACATGGAAATCCGGTCGCACTGAGGGCGCCGGCCCCGGTCAATCAACTGGATTTCCAATTTCCGTGTCCAGCACAGACTCAGTACATGTACATGTACAGTGAAACTACTTACTTGCCTAAGCCAAGGCTAAGACAAGTACACCCTGCTCAAGGGACCTTCAAAGTGCGGTCAGTGTTACCAGGTGGTCTCCTTATCCAGGGTCGTTGACTGGAAATACTGTAACCATCCCTTGGTCCTGGCTGCAGTGGTCGTCTGGGACAGGTGGTCGCATTATCCCGGGGGAAGTTACTGGTACAGTGTATCCGATCCGCCGAGTGATCGGTTTGACAGGTTTTACTGTACAATCATGTCATGTAGTTTGAGTTGACAGATTAGTACTACAATGTACATGTACATGTACATTGGTCATGTTGTAGAACTAGAACAGTAGAAGCGCCGTGATCGCAAGATTTCACTCCTGACTTCAGTTTTACTTTTACTAGTTTTAGTACTACACTATCGATACCATGCTACTGTACTATTATTATTATTTATTATTATTATTAACTGGTTTTGAGGGAAAGAGACAAACGGGAAAAGTCTGAAGAAAAAATTGACTGTCACCACCAGGACTCGAACCAGGGACCCTCGCTTGTAGCCAGCGATGCTCTAACCACTGAGCTATGGTGTAGTCGTCATCCAAGCTGAGACCGTTCAACGTTTTCTTCAGACTTCTTCTTCTTCTTATTAGGCCAAACTAAAGAAGGTGTGTGGTTCGACTAACATAGACATTTTTTTTACGGGCGGGCGGGCGGATTTTTTTTTTTAATATTATATTTTTAGTACATGTGTCATATCCGGCAATGCTACAACTGTGACTTTTCCTACTCATGACTAGATGTATGTTATTATTATTGTTGGCCGCGAGCATCATGCATGCAGAGCTGTCCTAACGACTACGTATCCCCTTACCTCTACATCTGTGTACTTGTTGTAACGTACTAGTAGTACTAGTAGTATTGATCCACGCCGCCATCATCTTGCCTCTAGCTCTCCCCTGACAAATCAGTTGGTGACAGTGCGACATATTCATACCTGTCACCGTCGTTATGGTCTGGTGCGCATATACATGTACGTCCGTACTAGTACTGAGTACTCTTAGTCCCGCTGATGACAACATAGGACCTCACCGTATAGCCGGTGCTATTGCTGTTGCACTGAACAATACATTAGCAGCGTAACTGCTTCTCAGCTGGCATTGTCGTTCGCTATTGCATTATAACCCGCGCTGATGTTTACTTCATGTTTTTAGCTAAGCTTACAAGAGGAGGTGTTCGTAGCCGCTAGGGGCACTCCTCGTGTCTCCCTCTTCTTGTCCGGAGCAATAAACGTCCTTTAGGTTACGGTGACCTTGTTGTGTGAGTGGTTGGGCAGTAGCCGTATATTGCGGCTGAACGCTACTACTAGCGGGATACCCGGTTACGACATTTGGCGCTGCGAGCAGGGTCTGCCCACCACTCTACAAAGGATGGCGGAAACTAGCAATTGCCAGGCAGAAGAGGTCCGGAGGGCGCTCCGCGATGGAGCGGCGGCCTTGGAGGCAACCGGGCGCGAACGGCCTGCCACGCTGCTGCGGAGGCTGCGTGGCGAGCTGGTTCGGTTGCAGCGGTCATCGGAGGGCTTCTTCTCCTCCTTCGTCGGTGCGTATGCCGGCAGGAGTGAGGATTCCCCTCCGGTACCAAGGCGGAACGGTTCCCTACCCCAGAAGCGGCGACGAGAAAGCGAGGAGTCTGCCAACGTCGCACCAGGAAAGAGGTCCTGTTCTGACCGACGGCGGGTGAAGCGGGAGGAGCGGTGGCAGGCGCATTTGGCCAAGCGAGGTTGGCCTGCGGAGAAGCCTCGCGGTGAGGCGGCGGCAACAGTTGCCGCAACTACTGCTGCAGCTGCCGTGGTGGCAGCCGGAAGTGTGGCGGGAGTTGTCAATGCTGCACCTCCCAAGAAGCCCTCCTATGCTGACGCGGTCCGCGGCGGGCCAGAAGGTCAAGGTGACCAGGTCGCGATGGACCTGGACACCGATCTCGATTACGGAGGCACGGAAGACGAGGAAGAGGTCAGCGCAACCTACACCGGTCGGCTACGGTCGGTGGTCGTTAAACCAGTCCGGCCACCACCGCCACCACCGCCGGCACCTTCAGCGGAACCCCAATGAGCGCCTGCTCACGCGGACATCGTGTATACTGACTTGTATGTATTGCTAACGCATGATCTACATGTGCATGTATGTCTACCTGTCCTTCGATGAACCAATGCTTGGATATGAACTAGTCTGCGGCATGCTGTTGTGCTGTGTGCGTCACCTGCTTGCGGTGAGCAGTCACTTGCTCGCATGGGTTCAGTTACGGGTCGTGACCGAAACTCTGGCAAGGCTTTAGACTAGGTGTGGAACTGCGGTTAGTTCCAAATCATGTATCAGCATTGACTGTGGTTCTGATCAGTCTGAGTAGGTGTCATGGTTGGTTGCGTTGTCTGTACGTCTAGAGGCTTGTTGTTACCCTTGAGGGCATTGGTGGTTTGTTCGGAACAGCGCTCTGATAAGGGTCTAGTGGTTGTGATTCGGTGTGATCCGATGGAGTTGATGTATCCTGGGAGCCTGTGGTTAGGTCAGGTTACAGTTGACGAGGATAATTTAAGAGTCTGGTGGCGCCACCAGGGATATCGATGTACTAGGGTACTGTGTGCGTGTGTGTGTGCGTGTGGACCGAATGCACAGAGGTCAGGGTGTCGGGACGGCTAAGGTAACAATGGACAGCTCTTGATGAGCTGGTCGTGGGCGATCGGGAGTATCGCGTGAAGACCTGGGTCTTCGGTGGGCCGCTAGGAAGCGCTAGCGGGCCCAGTGATAGTATAAAGCAACGTGTTCGTCGCTGGGGAGTCAGTTGGTGGTTGTTGTACCTTGTTTCCTGACGGATTGTGCCTGGGTCCTGTCGTCCCGGGTTTTATTTATATTTTTGTGTTCTTAATTTGTTGTGTGCGTGAGAGGTGCGATGGCTCAACGAGGGCAAAACCAGGGTGCTGCCGGTGCAGCGCCCGTAGGTGGTGGTGGCGCTGCTGCTGCGGGGGCAGCTGCGCTTGGAGGTGTTCCTGCTGCAGGAGCCGCTCCAGCGAGAGCAGGCGGCGCGGTTGCTCGGCCTGCTGTTATGCCAGAGACCTTTGATGGAGAAGGAGATTGGCAGGAATACTTGGCCTATTGCATACAGTGTGCGGAAGTCAACGGATGGCAGGATACGCAGAGGGCCCAGTTCCTTGGGGTGAGGCTGCGCGATGCGGCTCGCCGGTTCTTCACTGCCTTGCCTGCTGCTCGACGAGTGAATTGGCAACATCTCTGCGCTGATATGGGCAATCGGTTTGCCCCTGCTGCGGTTGCAAACCAGTACAAGGCCCAATTCCGTACGCGGCGACGGAAGGCGGGTGAGGACCTACTGCGGGTCGCTGATGACCTTCGTCGCTTAGTCGTCCGGGCTTACCCTATGATGCCAGATGCGGTTCGCGATGATTTGGTGCGAGACCAATTTATCGAATCTCTTACTCCAGTGGCACACTTGCCTTGTGTATATTGACGACATCATCGTCTTTGGCCGTACGTTCGCTGAGCAGCTTACCCGGCTGGAAGAGGTGTTCGCCAGGCTGGCGACAGCTGGACTCCGTCTCAAACCTAGTAAGTGTCACCTCTTTAAAGATGAGGTTGAATTCCTAGGCCATGTTGTAACGCGGGAGGGAGTTAAGACTGACCCCGCCAAGGTACACCAACTCGTCCACTGGGCCCGTCCTGCTACAGTTTCGGATGTCCGTGCTTTCCTAGGCTTCGCTGGGTATTATCGTCGTTTTGTTCGTGATTTTGCAACTCTTTGTCGGCCCCTCCATGCACTAACTCAGCAGGGACGCTCGTTTGAGTGGACAGACGAATGCGAGCACGTATTTTGTACATTGAAGGACAAGTTGTCCCGTGCCCCAGTGTTGATGTACCCTCGTTATGGGTGCGATGCCCCACGTTTTGTTCTAGATGTGGATGCTAGTGGGGTGGGGTTGGGCGCGGTGCTCTCCCAAGCTGATTCTGAGGGCTGCGAACGGCCCGTGGCTTTTGCCAGTAGATCTCTTACCGACACGGAGCAGCGGTATGCGTCCACGAAGAGCGAGTTGCTCGGCATTGTTTGGGCCTTCCGGCACTTCAGGTGCTATTTGCTGGGTAGGCCATTTCTGGTGCGCACGGACCATCGCGCGTTGGAGCACTTGTCTCGGTTTAAGGATCCCCCTGCGATTATCGCGCGTTGGTTAGAGTTCCTCAGTGAGTTTGATTATGTTGTGCAGTACCGTGCGGGGCGGTCCCATGCCAACGCCGATGGCCTATCCCGACTTCCTGGGAAGGCGTCTGCGGTGGCTTCTGTCTCTGCTAATACGGTGGCAGAGCATGTAGTACCCTCACCTTTGGTGCAGCGTCGCGGTTGGACGTTGCAGGACTGGCGCGACTGCCAGAGCAGAGACACGGATTTGTCTCAGTTAGCTACGTTGCTCAGCGGTGATGAATCTGCTGAGGTCGCGGACTTGACAGGTGTCAGTCCTGCTTTCCGGTCTTACTGGCGAGGACGCCAGCGCATGTTCGTTCGGGAGGGGGTGGTGTGCAGAAAGTGGGAAGATCCATGCGTCTCTGTGCCACCCAGGACCCAGGTACTGGTTCCGGTGAACCAGAGGACTGCGGTTTTGTCTGAGTACCATGACCACGGGGGTCATTGGGGAGTACAACGCACGTACGCGCAGTTATCGCTAAGGTTTCACTGGTATGGAATGAAACGGGACGTCGAAGACTGGGTCGCAAGCTGTGAATCGTGTAGCCAGAGACGTAAGCCAGCGCAGAGAGGGCGAGGCGCCCCTCTGCAAGTAACATGGTGTGGCTACCCTTTCGAAAGGATTGCTATGGATCTTATTCCTAACCTGCCTGAAACTGTGAGAGGCAACAAACACATCTTAGTTATCGCAGATTATTTTACTAAATGGGTAGAGGCCTACCCACTACAGAGGATGGACGCCGAAACCATTGCCTCAGCATTTGCTAGCGAGTTTGTTGCACGCTATGGTGCGCCGGAAAGTATACATACAGATCAAGGCCGGAATTTTGACTCTGCTCTGTTCAAACACGTGTGTAGCCTGTTGGGTATTAGAAAAACACGCACCACAGCGTATCATCCAGCCAGCGATGGTCTCGTGGAGCGTTTCAATCAGACGCTCGAGAAGGTCTTGTCACACTATGTGGCGGATCACCAGCGGGATTGGGACACACACTTGCCCGCCATGTTGTTGGCGTACAGGGCCACGCCACAAACCAGTACAGGGTATACCCCGGCTTACCTGTTGTTTGGTAGAGAACTCTGTCTGCCACAGGATGTCGCATACGGTTTACCCCCGGTCACGACGGCTCGGGCCGAGACAACTGCAGGATACGTCAAGGAGTTGCGACTTTCCCTGCAAGAAACACATGCGTTTGTGCGGGACAAACTGCGGGCGGTACATCGCCATCAAGCACATCTCCATGACGCGGGCGCAGTGCTCGTGTCGTTCGAAGTCGGCGATTTGGTGTGGATGCTGGTGCCCGCCATCCCAGTTGGAACTTCAGCCAAATTTGCCAAACTTTGGCGCGGTCCGTTCGAAGTTATGACCAAGCTGTCGTCTGTCCTGTACAGGGTGCGGGACCCTGTCGGGAAACGTGGAGTCATGATAGTCCATGTAAACCGGCTGAAGAAGTGTCTAGTGCGTCCGCAACACCTGCAACCAGTACCGGAGGAGGTCGAGCCCATGGGTGATTCCGGATGCAACCCCGCTAAAGTTCGACAACCTGAAGCGTACCAACCCGATGCCACAGACCTTCTGTACCGGGACGAGTGCGATAATGGCGAAACTTATGGTGGTGAGCCTGCCGTTATGGCACAAGCGCATGCTCCCATTCCTCAGCTGCCACCAGTAGTTCAGCTGCCACAAACGCCTTATGCCATGGCGCGGCCGCAAAGGAATCGTAGACCGCCGGCACGGTTCTGATATTTTATGTTCTTAGAGAAGGTGCTGTGAACTATTATAATAATCATGTGGCATTAGCAATTCCATAATTACCGTTCCTAAAACGAAAGTGTTAGTGAAATACGTTGGGTTGGTTTAAATTCCCTTCTTTCCCCTCCATTCATTGCTTGCGCTACGCGGACTCTCTGTACAGTCTTTTCCATTTGTTAGTTATTCCACCTTTGCAAAACACGAGGACGTGTCTTTTGCGAAGCCGGGGGAGATGTCATATCCGGCAATGCTACAACTGTGACTTTTCCTACTCATGACTAGATGTATGTTATTATTATTGTTGGCCGCGAGCATCATGCATGCAGAGCTGTCCTAACGACTACGTATCCCCTTACCTCTACATCTGTGTACTTGTTGTAACGTACTAGTAGTACTAGTAGTATTGATCCACGCCGCCATCATCTTGCCTCTAGCTCTCCCCTGACAAATCAGTTGGTGACAGTGCGACATATTCATACCTGTCACCGTCGTTATGGTCTGGTGCGCATATACATGTACGTCCGTACTAGTACTGAGTACTCTTAGTCCCGCTGATGACAACATAGGACCTCACCGTATAGCCGGTGCTATTGCTGTTGCACTGAACAATACATTAGCAGCGTAACTGCTTCTCAGCTGGCATTGTCGTTCGCTATTGCATTATAACCCGCGCTGATGTTTACTTCATGTTTTTAGCTAAGCTTACAAGAGGAGGTGTTCGTAGCCGCTAGGGGCACTCCTCGTGTCTCCCTCTTCTTGTCCGGAGCAATAAACGTCCTTTAGGTTACGGTGACCTTGTTGTGTGAGTGGTTGGGCAGTAGCCGTATATTGCGGCTGAACGCTACTACTAGCGGGATACCCGGTTACGACACATGTAAATACACTGTACTGCCTTTAGACACCCAGTACATCGGCATTATTACGCAGTGTTATGCCATACATGTTGTATAAAGGGATCACTGGCTAATACTTTGAAACATTGTGTAGCTCTGGAACGAGAAGAGAATAACTTCAAGCGGTGACTCTGACTGTCCAAATCATCAAGCAAATGAAGAACGATGCGAGTTGAAAGTAAGTTCGGGAACTACTTCGAAGTACAAATTGTACAATGTACCGGTACATGTATTGCTAGTTTGGTGTCGGCGTGCACGAATACATGGGCTTTTTCCATCGACGCTTCCTGTGCTTGCACACATGGAGCAGCAACTAACTTACCGGTACAGGTGAAATATCGTTCCCAATACACGAGGAAGTACAGGTTCCTGCACGATTATGAGGGCAGTACCGCGGAATCCAGCCCGCGCCGCGATAGCGGCAAGGGCTGGATGAGCAGCGGTACTGACCGAGTATGAGTGACTGGAACGTGTTTCCCGTGTGCACCCAAGCCAAGGAGATCACTCACAATCTTTGACGTTTGAGTTTACATGAACCATTCTGTGACTCGACTCGAGTCCTGTATGACTGCTGTGACTCTGTGTGAGCTGAGTGAGAGTGACTTCGACAACCGTACACGGACTACAGAGTACAGTACATGACTTTTGCATTGTACTTTCAGACCACAGAAGCTTGTCATTGAAATGGTAGACTCATGAGTGGATTCTGTCCACTGCCCGTCGTCAAGTGACGACGGGCAGTGGATTCCGTCCACTGCCCGTCGTCACTTGACGACGGGCAGTGGAACTAGTTCCATCACCATTCAGCAGGCAGGATCGCGCTTTCCAGCCCGCGTAATTTGATCTGTCATTGGTCGACTCCAAGGCGACAGTCATGTGACATACGGGAAAGTGCAATCTCGTCTGTCCTTCATCCCAAAACAGAAGGCCGTCCTTAATCTGGAACGAGGCAATCACTCTCAACCGGACGGTCACTTCAAAATAAGTCTCGCCAGTCTGCATGGTCTGCCGGTGGTCGTATCGAGTAGACTCTACTAGTACTACCAGCACAAGGCAGCAGTCGTACCACTCACTGCACTGCACTGCACTGCAGTACAACTACAAGTACAAGTCAAGTCCAAAAGGAGCCGCCTGCGTCCGCAGACTCGCGCTGCACAGCACGTAGACGTGGACGTGTTCAGTCCACGTACGTCAGTCACACGACAGCCCGCCGAAAAAAAGTTACGGTCGGGGTGAAAAATGTACGGTCGGTCGGGTGAGTCGAACCACACACCTTCTTTAGTTTGGCCTTATTATTATTTTTATACGGTTGTATTACATTTTTGGTTTTGGGGAAGATCGCAAGGCTCTACATTCTGGAATCCGGGATCTTCATTACTACAATAGTCATTAGCCAAATCCTTGTATGCTGAACACTTAGAACCGTGATAGGACGACGCGACGACGATAGCGCCCGTGCATCAGTGAGGACGGTAATACGCTGTGGTGCCCTTTCTCCCTTTGGCATCGCGAGTCGCCTTGTAGGGTTGCCTTTGCGCGTTGGCCATTCCAGCACGTCGTGCGACGGAGTGCACAGCGCGTGTGCTAAAGTATCAGCCAATCTACAACGCCGGTGTTTCGGTACTTCGATTCTGGCCGGCAGGTGGCAGGTGGTAAGTAGTCATGATGTGCGAATTGTAAAATTATTGTAAATTATAACCATTCAAAATGATTTAGCAGAGTGGACACCACTATCTAATATCGGTATGTAACGAGCTACGTTGCGAGGCGGACACCAAACACTTGTAAACGGGGTTCAACCGTTGGGATCCACTATCGATGTCTGGCCCCAATCGGAAGCCCAGTGCTTCAGAGTTTCCTTCCTCACACGGGACAAAGTTACATTGTCCTTCCACGAGTTTTTACGTGCACTTGGCGTTGAAATGGCAGAATGGCTGAAATATTGTTAGTCCACTGTTTCTTTCTGCTGCCACAGATGTATGTGCATGTGCGCGTATGTGTGTGTGTGTGTGGGGGGGGGGGGGTTGGATGTGTGTGTGCGCGTGTGTGTGTGTGCGTGTGTACGGGTGTGATTGAACTGAGGCGGGTGTTATCTGGTTATGGCGTATGCTCACCGGCCCACGGCTAGGGCCATTGTTGAAGACAGGCTTAGCGCCTGGTACATGTATGGAGTACCAGGGCGTCGGAAAGTATTATTGGTGCGGCTATGAAGAGGCGGTGGTCCGGGGGTTCTCTCCGTTGGAGATCGCTTTGAAAATTGGGCCCAAATAGCCCATACGTTATTGCTTCAGGGTTCTGCAGGCGAAATCATTGGTGCGTCTTTGGCCGAACCTGCCGCGCCGATTCTGAGACCCCTGAGTACATCATGATAGAGTGGTTCTACTGTCAATATTAATCCACGGTGGCACTGAACCAGTACAGCGGTGAGCGGTGATCTGGTCTTTAGTGCATGTATCTTAGCCATGCGTACTAATGCCTTGTACTGTAAGACCAAAATATGTTAACGACCTCCTGATTTTTGTGGATTAGCGAGGTGAAATTCTAACGAATTCTGTCTCGAAACGGCAAATGACTGTACATGGACATATCGTTTGCACATAACAACTTCAAATGTTTTTAAACGACTTTTATATATTCGTTAAAACGTTAGCATGAAATGTTCGTTCACATTAGTGGTCTCACAGTATGTTGGAATCCGGTGGAGTGACCGGGGCTGGCGCCCTTACTGCCGTAGCGAGTACAGCCACTGTAGTTCTCTCATACACTGCAATAATGGAGCAGCAGTGCTTGCGGCTGAAAGGCCAGCGCACCGTGAGCGCTTGACGTTCTCCGCGGAGTTCAATGTCCACAACCGTACTAGTCTGCAGTATACATGTACATGTATACTGCAGTAACAGCGTAGCGCAATGCGGAGGGCACACCGTATGGAAGAAAACAGTGTGTGTGTGTGTGTGTGTGTGTGTTCCTGCATGCCATGCTGTAACCATCATACCTGGTAAACTACAGCGTTGCCACTAAATGAAACCCAACCTCATGAATAAAATAGCGTTGCCGGGCATGCACTACGCAGCCCCTAGCACTACACATACTGGTCTGTGAACTCTAACATTGCGCTACTTTATTCAAGAGGTTGGATTTCTCTGGCCGGCACTGTATCATACGACGCTTACACACGCCACAGGATTCACCTACAGTGCTGCGCAATGAACTCACGTGTAATATGGTATGTCTCCTTGCACACATATCTCCATCTGATAACATGGTGTGTGGTGTGTTCAAATTTAGAAGTGGTCGTCAGATCGCGTGAGTCGATTACATGCCTGACAGATCATCAGACACACTTTCTTTCTGTTATCTCTTTTGCAGAGTGAAGTAAGTGAGACGGAGTGCACTGGCAACTGAACCCGAACCATGGCCCGTGCACAGCCTGGAGGCGAGGACTCTCGCTTTGTCGCCAACGCCCCGTCGTACTCGATTGCCGATTTCAGCGCTGCATCTCTGATCCACAGCCATCACCGTGCTCCACTTCAATATGTGACGTCTGCAGCCGGGGCTGCCACGCATAGAGGTTCAACGCCGGACTTCGCTAGCAGGGGAGGCACCGATGATGGGCTGCCGGGCATGCTGACCGATTCGGATTTGCCGCCTGCTGTTGAGAGCAAGTTAAGGCTGTGTGAGGAGAATGTATCATTGCGCCAGGAGCTTGCCAGCCTCACAGCCAAACTGGCGCAGCTACAGAAAGCATGTGTACACTGTCGAGCATGGGACTTGCTTTATCCACTCTGCCTGTGTGTCTGTCCGTCTGTCCGTCTGCCTATATTTCTTTCTCTCTTTCACTCACTCTCCTCTCTCTCTCTCTCTCTCCCTCTCCCCCCCCCCCCACCCCTCTCTCGCTCTCTCCCTCTCCCTCCCTCTCTTTCTCTCTTTCTCTCTCTCTCTCTCTCTCTCTCTCTCTCTCTCTCTCTCTCTCTCTCTCTCTCTCTCTCTCTCTCTCTCTCTCTCTCTCTCTCTCTCTCTCTCTCTCTCTCTCTCTCTCTCTCTCTCTCTCTCTCTCTCTCTCTCTCTCTCTCTCTCTCTCTCCCTCCCTCTCCCCCCCCCTCTCTCTCTCTCCCTCTCCCTTCCCCCCGGCTCTCTCTCTCTCTCTTTCTCTCTCTCTCTCTCTCTCTCTCTCTCTCTCTCGCTCGCTTTCTTCTCCTATGTGTCTTCTTACCCTTGCCGTTAATCTCTGTCTTCCTTCTGATGGCCAGTACTATGTTGACAAGGTAAAATGCTCTCTTTGTCATGGCTGCAGCTCCATAGAACAGAGGAGTGTACATGAATTGTCTACATCACTTCTGGTCAGCGTTTATACCATCTTAGTTCAGGGCATGGTGTCATGTGTGAGTGAGTTGACACGAGTGTGTGGATGTTGTATGGTTGATGCCAGCAATGCTGTCTAAACACACACACCCAGGCGTGGATATAATTATAGTTATTTGGGGGGGGGGGGGCACAGGTGGGTGCTTTATGTGTGTTATGGGTGTGTATAAAATTATGCGTGCATGTTTTGTTTTTGCACCTTTAGTTTGAGCGGGATCTCGATTCGATCCGCGAACAGCACTACATCCTGCTGCAGTCTACAGATAAGCAGGAAAGGCTGGAGCAGGCATTCCGCACCCGGCTGGAGGATCGCTGCCGTCGACTAGAACAGGTCAACAAACAGCTGAAGGGTATGTGAGGATCTGTGTCCATTCTAGGTGGAAGCTGCAGTTGATTTTTTGTTTGAAAGTGCTTCTTGCACTCTGTGTTGTTTAAAAGGGGAGCGAAAACATCCTGGGAAGTTCACAACTCATGAGACAATATAGCGTAACCCCTGTACACCGCACCCAATAGCGTGCTTAATTGGATTTCATTGATCAGCACTGTAGCCGGTCTAAAGTTCGTCCTGTTTTTATTAGACATTATCTTTCTTTACGGAGTTGTTGTTGCTGTTCATTTTGCTACTCTTTCTTTTTCCCTCCCCTTACTTTTATTTTTCGCCGTGGTTGGCAATCACCCACTCTCTTCACATTGGCCGGTGTTTCCACCGAGTCTTGGGATGTTGTAATAAATATAAAGCAAAGAGCATGCCCTATTGACGTTCCTATTCTCTTGATGTGTACTTTCCCGTTCCTCTTCTTCGACCTTGCCGGGTTGTTGCCGTCGACAGCCAAGCTAGAAGATGAGCGGCGGCAGACTGACTCGGTTGTGCTGCACGCCCGGGATGATATGATGGGAGGAGCTGATGCGGCGTGACCGTATCATACACACCTTAACTGCACAGTGTGAGTTGTGAACTGAATGATGCATTTGTTTCCTGTTCTTCAATGGAGATTGAGAAAGAGAGAGAGACAGAGCCAGCGAGACAGAGAGAGAGAGAGAGAGAGAGAGAGAGAGAGAGAGAGAGAGAGAGAGAGAGAGAGAGAGAGAGAGAGAGAGAGAGAGAGAGAGAGAGAGAGAGAGAGAGAGAGAGAGAGAGAGAAAGAGAGAGAAAAGAGAAAGAGAGTGAGAGATATTTGGACTCAATTGCAATTCCGACTTACTTGTGTCTGTTCGTACAAGGCTATTCTCCAGAGATTCACCGAAAACCATTTTCAAATTTCATCTCCACCTTGCCGATAAGCTCGCCCTGAAAGTCTTTTCCTGTTTTTTTGCTTTCGTAACAATGCTCCAACAGGCACAACTGGCCAGGAGGAATGTGATCGGCTTCGACATGAGATTGTGGACCTTGGAGAGAAAGGGCAGGTGATACCGCAGCTTGAGACACGAGTGTCTGAGAGTGATGCACGGCTAAAGCGTGTCAATGAGGAGGTCAGTCTTTAGTCTCAACGTGTGTGTGTGTGTGTGTGTGTGTGTGTGTGTGTGTGTGTGTGTGTGTGTGTGTGTGTGTGTGTGTGTGTGTGTCCCATATGGTGCAGTGGTATGTGCAGCGATTTCCAATCGATAGGTTGCGGGTTCGATTCCCGACGATTATGGTCTTTCACGTCTTTCTTCTCTTTCTCAGACTCTTCCTGACTTTTCTTTCATTCTCCTGGGTGGTTACCAACAGCCAGTGCATGCCGAAGTATGTGGTGTGATGGTGTGTGCGGGGAAAAAAAGACCAAAAATAGGGATTCACTGGCCAGAAAAAGTCACTTCAAATAGCTGTATGGTGTAGACCAGGCTGAATAATGATGGTCAATTCTTCAGCCTTGCAAGCTGTTGAATGGTGCAATCCCAGCACAAGTTGCTATGGCTTCTGCCGTTGCATTGCTATCATCGCCTCCGGCGATGGGCGTCAAAGGTCAGGGTGTGTGTGTGTGTGTGTGTGTGTGTGTGTGTGTGTGCATGTGTGTGTGTGTGTGTGTGTGTGTGTGTGTGTGTGTGTGTGTGTGTGTGTGTGTGTGTGTGTGTGTGTGCCCAGCTAGTTCGGTTGGTGGGTACACTTATGCTAGATACTGTTGGGTCTGGTGCCAACGGGCTCGGCTGCTTGAAGGTGTATTGTTGTACCTACCACCTTTGTTGGTTTCAGGGTTCATAATACTTTCTATTTGAAGTATACATACCTGTTGACCATGGACTGCTTCTGGCTAGATTAACTCTTGTGTAATCAATGGTGCTAGTGAAGCTTATATCAGATCCACTCTGATTTAGCCACCCACACTAGTACCAAGTATTACCTTCACTGGGGGCAGGGGTAACTGCAGTTGGATCCCGGGACGGATACCCTGATGCCGTCCATCCTTTTTCTGCACCTTGTCCTCACCCACTTACTGAGGTGTGGGGAGCCCATAAGTGGGATCATTTCAAATCCACCCTAGTTTGGGGATTTCAGGGGGTGTCGGCCGTTGGGCGGTTCAATAGCCTATTGAGTCATCTTTCCAAGATTCATTTTGAGTCTCTCTCCCCTCTCCCGGGGAGACCCACGTGACCAGCTTTGGCAGTGAGCAAGTACAAGTGTGTGTGTGTGTGTGTGTGTGTGTGTGTGTATGTGGTGCTGAGGTTGAAGACGACAACCACGTGTTGTGTGTAAGCGTATAAATGCCAATAGTATGTGACTGTCATTTTCTTCGACATAATTGATAAGAAGTGTGACCGACAATTGTCTGCTCACCGCTTACTCAAATATAAAATTAAATGTTTCAGATAATTCTAAATGGCTTGCTTATAAGGTAGTTACATCATGGTCTCTCCTTGGTTCTTGGTGTTTTCGTTTCCTCTAGTTCACAAGGCAGGTGTCACAGGCAATTCCCATCCGAGAGTTTGAAGCTGCCCTGCGGGAGCTGAGAGAGGTTTCCACCAGGCAAGATGCACTGGATATTCAGCAGCGCGAGCGGCTGGAGAGTGATGTCAACTTGCTACGACTTCAGGTAGGTGCTACGAGTGTTCTCGTTGCCGTACTCTCAGATCTCATCTATCTATCTCTATCTCTCTCTCTCTATCTATCTCTATCTCTCTATCTATCTATCTATCTCTCTCCCTCTATCTCTCTCTATCTATCTATCTCTCTCTCTCGCTCACTCTCACTGTCTTTCCCTCCATCCTTCTCTCTCCCCCCCCCCCCCCATTCTCCTCTCTTTATATATTTAGCTTGCTGGATAATGCTAGCCCCCCCCCCCCCTCGGCACATGGCCATCATCAGGTAACTTAACAATGATACTGTTCCAGCTACAAAGGAGCAGTTATATCAGGGGGCGTCGCACACGGTACGGTCACTACGGTATTGACCGTACCACTATTTGCCCCAAGTACCTTGTGAATCAATAAAATGAACTGATTTTGGCTCTAAATTTCCCAAATTTTCGGCTCGGCAGCCCCTCCCCCACGAGTAAATTGTACTTCAGATGGCTGACTGTACACACTAAATTACCTTCCGACGCCCCTGTATATACAGGGCATTCCGCTGAAAGGGTGTAAGTCCTCTCGCTCCGAATAAGGGAAGAAGTGTCAATGGGAGCCCACACCACAGCACAGGTGAGAAGACCAAGTTTCCGCTGTACAGCCAGGATGAAGCACATACATACTGAGGCGAGAATGTAAGAAAGTCCCCCCCCCCCCCCTCCCTACCCTCCTTTGTGTAATTATTGTTGCCTGTGTCTATCTAGGTTGACCTGTTTATGTGTGTTCGTTCTGTCTACGTTACTGCTAACGAGAATTTCTCCTGTGTTACTGTTATGTAGCTGGAACGCTGCAAGCAGCCCTACTCCCCTGACGGCATGCCATCTGAACCTCCGGGTAACGTAACTCCACAGCAGATCTGCGACTTTGAGGCACTTCTCTGTCGTCGTGAGTCTCACATTCAGCAACTCCAAGAGGATGTGGTGAAGGTAAGTGTGAATGTGAATGTTTTCTTAACAGTGGTGTGTTTAAAATATCTTGCGAGGCCCAGCGTTCATAGTGATAGATCTTTTGTGTGTGTGGGTGTGCCTGTGTGGTTGTGTGTGTCCCATATGGTGCAGTGGTATGTGCAGTCGATTTCTAATCGACAG
Organism: Sycon ciliatum; assembly: GCF_964019385.1. NCBI lineage: Eukaryota > Metazoa > Porifera > Calcarea > Leucosolenida > Sycettidae > Sycon > Sycon ciliatum. The sequence goes on from NC_088655.1 coordinate 20,236,546, forward strand.
GTTGCGGGTTCAATTCCCGACGACTATGGTCCCACTGTCTTTCTTCTCTTTCTCATTCTCCTAGCTCTTCTACCATTCTCCTGGGTGCGTGTTTTTGAATGCAAGCCTGATTTTCAAGATACATATCATCACAGTAACCTGGTTTCAGTGTTGACATGCTCTAGTGTCGTGTATAAAAGCATGACCCATATAGAAGCATGACCCATATTGAAGCATGACCCATATTGAAGCATGACCCATATTGAAGCATGACCCATATTGAAGCATGACCCATATTGAAGCATGACCCATATTGAAGCATGACCCATATTGAAGCATGACCCATATTGAAGCATGACCCATATTGAAGCATGACCCATATTGAAGCATGACCCATATTGAAGCATGACCCATATTGAAGCATGACCCATATTGAAGCATGACTCGAATATAAGCCGATTTTTCGAAGCGCGCCGTGACGCAGAAGCACGATTTGAATAGAAGCATGCATGCATCATTTACTTGCACACTACATACGTGACAATGTGTGCACTGTACAGTGTAGACTGAAGATGTTGACGTAGAAGCATGTTTCCAATAGAAGCATAACTTGAATAGAAGCATGGTTTGAACCCCTTCTTATACGGCCGTAAGCGCCTACTTTTATACGCGACATTGCTCTACATAGAAATACCATATTTATTCAGGCACATATTTAAACCGCTCGCTTGCAGCCTTAGGGACATCATTGACTACCTGAAGAAGGCCATTGGCCGAAACGTTGTATATAATAGAATGGTTCGGAAATTTGCAGAGTATTGTGGAATGGGTGAGTTCACCCAATTGTATCTAGAAATACCAGTTCTGAAAATAATGCTGATGCAAATAGAAGCCTAGCACTAACATCGGCTTCTGCGGGAATAAGCCGAGATGTGTAATACACAACCGGTTATGTTGTGTTTTGCTTTACGATGCAGTGGCGGCAGCTGTACTCGGATGAGTTGAACCTGGTTGCTTCCACGGACACAAACGGGTAAGATCATACTGTATGTAACATTGGGTGACGACAAGAGTGCACAGGGGCGTCACTCGTGATGGGCACGGGGGGCACGTGCACCCCCCCCCCCCCACCCCCCCCCCCCCCCTAAAAAATTCGACCTTGTTTTTTTGCGAAATGAAAAGTGTAGTGCTGGTAGAATCTAGCTGATTCTTGAGCTGATCTACTCACCTCCCACCGCTTTAGGAGCTGCATCTGCGCCTTGAACCTTGAACGGTGGTGGTGTTCCTACGGATGCGGAAAGCCTGGCTTCCAGCCGGCGAGTCTCACGCGAACCGTGGATTTTTTTAAATAGCAATTACTAGGCACGTGTGCGCAGCGCTGCATCCTTTGGCCTTGTACTAGACTCTACACGCACGGCGGCGTGCTGGGTGTTTGTTTGAAACAGAAGAAATAAATAATTCAGTGTGGTCGCAAGTAAGTTAGTCAGGTCACCACACTTGAAGAGTCTTTGGAGCTGTTTCCTCTCAAAATGTTGTCTTCTCGAAAAAAGAAAGCGTCTGGCCAGCTCACTATCAGCGAACTTTTTCGTGTTTTCCTGTGCAAACATTTTCCTGTGCAAAATTCCTGTGCACCCCCCTGTGAAGGGGTCCGGTGACGCCCTGGTGCATAACCTCAAGAGTGTGCAACTGGGGTCTGGCTGCTATAGGCCCACTGCGCGGCGGAATTCCAACATTACGCCATGCCGCTGAAGCACAGCCGTACAAAACTCCGCATTCTGCGATGCTTGGAACCAGGGAGTACAGGCGCAACGAATGTGTACGTCATTTTTGATGTAATGTTGGAATTCCGCCGCGCGGATCCCCATGTACAGAGCTGCATACACTTGGGGTTATGGACTCTTGGTGACGATAGTGGTACTCTCACTTCCTAAACTCTAGTCTCTTATTCCTTATTCGTTCGATCCACAGCACTTGGGTGCACGGAATGTGTTGGGTCAATACAGGATTCCGCTTGATACGTGGGTCTGGCAAACACAGCTCTACTGTGCCTTTGTTTGCTTTGTGCTCGCTCAGCTTGCGCAGTTATCCGACACGGTCTCAGTCGCTGGGCGACGTCACATCCGACGAGCGTAACTCGTCCGATCAGCAACGTCAGCAGCAACAACAACAGCAGCAGGAACAACAACGACGCCGCGTTGAGATCGTGAGCGCTGACCTGTTCTCCGCCAATCGGCGCGTGGTGGAGCTGGAGACGGTCGTCAAGCAGCTGCGCTTCCTCATGACCGACCTCAGCAAGGAGTTGACGAACGTGCGACGCCTACGCGATGAAGATGAGCGGCAGGTCGGGAGAGACATCGCCACCGCCGCCACCACCGCTGCGGGAGACCGTGAAAACCGCAACGGAGGTCATGACGGTGGCGGTGATGATGAAAGAGCCGCTTCTCCCGACTCCTCAAGCTTGTCCCCGCTATCACCAATCTCCAAGAATGGCATGTCGTTTGGTAGCGTTGAACATCTGTAAGCTCGAACGTTTTCCGGTCTTTTGATGCCGGAGAATGTACTCAGTACTCTGACTTTGAACAGTCGCTTGTAACGTTACTTGTACGTTTATAGTTGGGCAACAGAGCGTATTGCCGGTTTCGTCGCTCTGTTTCTGATGTCATGGCACATGCTGCTGTCACCTAGAACTATATCAATAATATTATAGTGCGCACTGTACGGGAGGTAATTTTGCATACGTATCAATTTGCACGCCAGCGTCTTGAACGGTGCCATCGTGGAGTCGGGACCGTGCAAGTCCTGGGCCACATCACCTACTAGTCTGCCCTGGTGTACAGTATAGGTTGAATTTCACCTATTGTCTATAGGACAACTGTCTCAGTCACACCTATTGTCTATAGGACAACTGTCTCAGTCACACCTATTGTCTATAGCCTAGGGCAACCAGGATACTGTTGAGTCAAAATGTACAATAAGGATTGAAATTTTATACGCCATTTTTCAACCAAACGTCATGCAAGCTGTGCATGTAAACTTAACATACACACAGGCACACACATGCACACGAGTTGACACAAGTTCACAGCACAGCATGGGGCTTCTAACGTAAGCGTGTGCATGGTAGATAGTGCCGACAAGACGCAATCAGAGGGTGGAAAGTACAGCGTAACCAGTGTTGCTCCTATACCGGTATACGCTCACAATAACCCTTACCAGGACATACACACATGCATCCCCCCCCCCCCCCCCCCCCCCCCCCCGGTCGAGAACTGCCGTTCACGAATATGTTGGTGCCCCCCCCCCCCCCCACACACACACGCACCACAACCACACACTGTAGCAAGGTCTCAGGGTTGTTCTGAACAATATTGTAAAACATCGGCCAGGCAGTGAAGACACTGACCTCGTTTGGCAAGGTCGACAGTATTTGAAAATAGCTTACACGAGCTGGAGCTGTTTGCAATAATATTTATAGAAATGATTGTGATGGTGATAGAGGTTGTGATTGATTGGCAATGAAGATGATGGTGATACTGCCATGACATCACCAATGATGTCATCATGATACCATGCATAACAATGTTAATGACGCAGAATGGAGTGGCTGAGTGTACTGGGGGAAATCGCAAATCATTGCACTCGTACTTGTCCCTGTACTGGTTGGAATCGATAGATCAAATCGGTGGGGAATGAGAAATTGAACAACAGGCTACCTTTGAAGCAGCACACACGTAGGAAAGCCACCGAAGAGCCAGCAATCGGCAGCGTCTAATATAAATTCGTATTCAAGGTGGGACGAGCACTCGTGACGGCAATCAAACAACTGAACAGTGACCGCCTCGCATCACAGTTCATCACCGGACACTTTGACATGGCCATTAGAAGATCGTGCATGCTCAACCACCGTAAAGTGTTTACTCTTTTCACACAAATTGACTGCAAAGGTCTGTTAGTAGCAAGACGATCAAAAACAAATGATTGAGGATACGAGAGGATCAGAAAGTGCGGAGAAATTCTGCTACTATATCAAGATACTGGTTTTCGGGGTTTACTATCTGTTAGATCATGACTTGTATCGAATGGTGCGCACTCTATGCACGTGCACATTATGTTCATGCACGTAAGCATGTAAGCATGTAAGCATGCACAACATACACACACACACCATGTACCCCCCCCCCCCCCCCACACACACACACACACACACACACATTCACAAACACACACACACACACACACACACACACATACACACGCACTGCGGCAGCGCATGTTGCCTCCTCCGCTATCGAGCTCCCCATACAGGAGTCCTGCCATACATCTCAAACTCCTTAGGGGGATTCGCAGAAGCGGAAGGTGCCGGGGATTTCTGCGACGGACTCCGTCTTGGTAGCTTCGGCGAGGAACCTGCACTGGTTGAAGCTGTAGCGATGGATGGATGACTATCAGTGACGGATGGTGGCCGAGAGCCTGGGTTTGACAGAGATACGACTTTGTACGCTGGGAGAGGAACTCCACGAGCAGCGCTGTCGCTGGTCAAGCTCGCAGCGGATGCACTGCTAAGTCCAGCGGAAGGCGCTGCTCTCGTTGGCGTTGAGCCTGTTCCCGTGCGCCCTGCAGCAGAGCCGGTGGTACCAAACACAAGGTGGCACTGCGAGATCATCAGAGCAACCACTTGGCTGAGTGAGGAGGTCAGCGACGTCGAGAAGTTGTCCAGCGGAGGCTGTGTGAAGTTGGGTGCAAACACGATGCTCAGGTTGCGTGACGTCATCTTGTTCTCCTGGGAGTTCAGCGAAACACTGCAGGTACAGAACAACAGCAGTAGCAGTGACAATAGCAGCACCAGCAGCAGCAGCGCCAGCAGCACCATCAACAGTAGCAAAATGATAAGCATCACCAGGTGGACACAATATGGCAGGGCCAAGCAGCCTCGAGCGACACCAGTCGGAAAGTACTTTAGCGTGGTACGGTCAGTCACCCGAAGTACGATCTACTTGAGGGGTCGGGTAGCTCATCTGACATTTTTCGAAATTCACACCACAAATCCGTTCCTTAGGGGCCATCCGTAAATACCAATATTTATTTAGAAATGAAAACTAGTCGTTTCTCTTCACTCCCTCCCCCCTCCCTCAGAAACGAACACATACAAACGATGCATAGCATCGATATTTTTTCTTTTCTTTTCTGGACTTGCCCACAAATACAAACTGTGCATCGATATTTTTCGAGAAACGAACAGGCGCTAACCCCCCCCCCCCCCCCCCCCCCCAAATGACTAGTTTTCGTTTCAAATAAATATTTATATTTACGGATGGCCCCTTATAGAGTGGTTTAGTCAGTACTACATCTTAGTTGATCCAGGGGCGTACACAGGGTTCTTCAGAGGGGGACTACATCGGCATGCATGTAACCGTGCAGCGCATAGATACAAGCAACACCAGTTTCATGCTTCTCTCTTTCCGTGACAAGGACTGTGACTGCCACTTCTGTTCATCCGCTTGAAGTAAAACTAATTCATATCGCGTATGTCCCCTTTATTGATCCAGAAGGTCCTAAGCAATGGAATGACAGTTCCGTCCATACAGAAATATTCGGCGCACGAACGGATTCGATTATAAAATTTTACAATTTTGAGGCATGCGTTACTCGTTGCCTCACCGGTACAGGTGCTGAACCATGAACGTGAGAACGGCCAGTTCCTTGGCAGGCATTGCCGACAGCAGGATGCTGCGGACGGCTGCGGCCTGCACTTCAGCATCTTCAGTCGTATCAGAGAGAGAAAGAGAGAGAGAGAGAGAGAGAGAGAGAGAGAGAGAGAGAGAGAGAGAGAGAAGAGAGAGAGAGAGAGAGAGAGAGAGAGAGAGAGAGAGAGAGAGAGAGGAGAGAGGGAGAGAGAGAGAGAGAGAGGAGGAGGAAGAGAGAAGAGAAGAGAGAGAGAAAAAAGAAAGAGAGAGAGAGAGAGAGAGAGAGAGAGAGAGAGAGAGAGAGAGAGAGAGAGAGAGAGAGAGAGAGAGAGAGAGAGAGAGAGAGAGAGAGAGAGAGAGTCAGACAGACAGGCAGCGACAGATACATACACAGAGACATAAACAAACACATGGACAGACAAAGACAAAGAGACAGACACAGAGTCAGTCAATCAGTCAGACAGGCAGACAGTCAACCAGTCAGTCAGACAGACAGACTAACAGTCAGTCAAAGACTCTTGCTAGTACTTGTAGCCAATTTTCCCATTTACAAGCCAATGGCTGCGAATTCACACCAGGAAAGGACAAAACTGGGCGCTGCACTTCCGTATACATGTCTTGCTCTCGTCTTGTTTTTCCCTCTCTCTTATTTCCTTCTCTATTTTTCTTGGCGCGCTTCGCCTGTGCAGACGCCGAGACCACCAAGGTCGGCTGAGCAGCAGGGCCACGCCACCACTTTCCGTATTCATTCGAGATCATAGTGGACTCAGTAAAAACTGGATCCCAGTTGAGATATATCATGGGCCGACGCTTCTTAGACTGCACCTTTCACATGGGACTATACTCATGTATGGTCTGGTACTCGGGTGGCAAAATTCTCTGAATCATACAGTAGAAAACAGCATGTGTGCTTCAGTCCCTCGCAGGTAGCAAAATAGACCAATCATGGTGATTTAGAGAGTGGCTAGTCAGTGGCACTTGTGCTTCAATACCCACTACTTACAAAGTACAACTGACGCCCATTGTCAGACAAAAGACAGAGCGAGAATGTGCCTGTGCACGCGCACGTGTGTGTATATGTATGTGTGTGTGTGTGTGTGTTTGTGTGTGTGTGTCTGTGTGTGTGTGTGTCTGTGTGTGTGTGTGTGTGTCTGTGTCTCTGTGTGTGTGTGTGTGTGTGTGTGTGTGTGTGTGTGTGTGTGTGTGTGTGTGTGTGTGTGAGTGTGTGTGTGTGTGTGTGTGTGTGTGTGTGTGTGTGTGTGTGTGTGTGTGTGTGTGTGTGTGTGTGTGTGTGTGTGTGTGTGTGTGCATGTGTGTGTACTGTAATTTATGATAAATTCTGGGTGCGCCTTATACTCCTGTTCGGCATACACTCCGGAAAGTACGGAATGTAGAAATAATGAACTGGAGGAATGTACAGAGCATGCAGGTGCTTGTACCATAAAGACTAAAACAAGCTCCCAAGAGTGTGCCTCGCTGCACATGGGGTCTCCGACTTCGAGAACTCACGTCATGTGTTTCATATACGTTTCGTATTACTGCACGTAGAACGAAGGATAGCGTGCGCGCAATCTTACTGTCTGCCATAAGCATGCTGGGGAGTGCATAATCACAGGGATTTTCTGTCAGGGAGTGATAATCTTATTACTCCGCTGCTCACTAAAAATGTGCTGGAAAGGTACAACAGGAACAGCACACCACGTGATGTGAGTTTTCGCCGCCTGCAAACCCCGTAAAGGGGTATCAGGTGTTGCCCACTCTTGGGAGCTTTTAACATGTTTTACTCTTCGTGCCATGTGTACATACATACACAGTGTATGACGTCATTCAACAAACTTTCTGGACTAGATCTAACGTGCCTTTGAGGGACACCCACGGACTGACAAATGTCCACATACCTCAGACATGCAGGACCGTCTGAATCCAATGGAAACATTTTTCTGAGCTTTGTGAAAACATGAAATAAAGTTAGAAACGGATTTGTGTCACCGCAAATGACTGAATGAATAACATCCACAGTGATCACCCCGTTGGGCGATGACAGTTTGTGCCACGAATGAAACTCACCTAGTTCTTCGACATCCGATGGGACGGCTGCTCAGGTACTAGTACATGTAATCGTTCAAATGTTCTGTTGCAGAATGCGATTGCCAGCAACCGTGGTTCCCTACGCACTAGCACGAGTCGTCTGCACGCGTAAATCCTCTTCACTGAGCTGTTCCTAGTGCACGACAACAAACTACAAGTGGTGGTGTGGTGTATTGGATCGAAATACAACCACAAAGAAGCGGAAAAAGCATCGACCTACTCTCCTAGGAAAGCGGCAACTAACTTTGTAAATTAAGCATTCACATGATTCATTCCCTTGGGTTGACCAACACATTCTCAAACACAGGTGAACCCATGGCAAGGTCTAACAATGATTGTCAAAATGAAAATTCATTCAATCACTATCCCCATGCATGCAGCGAAGCCAACCGGAACGTAGATTTGAAAGGCAATCGTTGTGTCGCCAAAAAAACTTTCAATGCAGCCATTAGGAGTGTGCTATCGCTTCACATCGACCCACAGCCGAAGGTAGAGAAACGGGGAAGGAAGAACGGCTCGTGCTTACCGCTGTTCCAAGCCAAGCTATGCTAGAGCGCAATACTCCAACGGGGTGCTTGATTCACCGAACGAACTAATTACTTACCGTCACCCGGACAGACTGTCGAACTGCCGTCGCTACCTCAGCTTTGAATGCCTTGCTGCCTTCGCCTGCTTTCCAGCAACACTACAAAGGGGCGTCGGTATCAAAGCGACATGATGACAACAATGAAGACAAAAGAGAGAAAAAACCTCTCTGGTGAATGACTGTGCACCAGGGGAAATTTTCGGTCAACTCTGCTCTCTATACCTTTTCTATGACCATTGATGACCGAGTGTGAGCTGCCTCTCAACCACTGCACTTGTCTTGTGTAGCATGGGGACCTACATAATTGCAGTAGCCTGTACTAGGCTGTAGACTAGGATGTACAGTGTAGTGTAGGGGATCCGACTGCTTGGTTGCGCTTCGTTTAATTAATAGCTACAAGTCATTACGCACGTGACATCGTTAGCTGGTGTGGAGGGGGGGGGGGGGAGGTTGGGTGGAGCTTTGCAAACAGAGAGACGACCTTGTGTAGTACTAGATCTACATGACTGCAGACTGTAGACTGTGGTAGACTCTACATGTATACATGTAGTACCGGTCCCGGAGCTAGCTCTGTGTGAATGTAGATCTACCAGGCGACTACTTGCCATGATCGTGGAGATACCGTATTATCTCTAATATAAGCACGGTCCTTTATTTTTTCGATGTACCTCCTCCCCGTGCTATTATTGGAGACGTTCCTTTATTGGAGACTGTTCCATTATTATTTCAACTTCATTTCAGAGGCTTGTTGCTATGCCAAATTCATGTCAGACACACACATTTCAGGGTTTTTCGCCGGTAGAGATAATGAATTTACACAGTGCGCTTATAATGGAGACTGAGCACTTTATTTTTTGAATGCCGCCCCAAGGTGTTCTATTATTGGAGACGTGCTATCATTGGAGACTGTGCTTATACCGTACTGGCAATATAATATGTTGCCGCAGTGAGGCCATGAAGCGTTACATTGGCACATGTTTGCCGCACGCAGGGCGTTACTTGCAAAGTCGCACAGGAGCCGTTACACAGGTTTCTATATTGCCGCAGTCCTTTTTTTGCTATTGCCGCATCACTTTTTGCTATTGCCGCATCATTTTTTTGCTTTTGCCGCATCATTTTTCCTTGTGCAGTGCAAACTGCAATGAAAAGATCGCCGCACCCCGCCGGACGCGCGTTACGAACTCAACGAAAATTTGTCGCACTAGCCTGGTCGCGCGTTACGCCGCACCCCCCCCCCCCCCCTGCGTTACGCGTTACGCAGCAACATATATTGCCAGTACGGTATTAGAGATAATACGGTACTTGTAGTTGTAGTAAGTCCAGGACATGTCGACAGGGACCTACCAGTCCACCACTGGCACCAGTCCACGGACCGATTTAGCGCGCTGGTGTATCAAACCAACTGACACAGTGACAGTCTTGTCTGCAGAGCTAGACAACCAGATCACGCGTCCCAAGCAACCAAGTGACAGTCCCGAAAAGGCGCGAGGCTCCCTATCTCCTCCCTGCACCTGTCTGCCCTCGAGTACCCACGACTCGCACCACTGAGCGAGTGTATGTGATAATCGACAACGTACACGTACATGTAGCCATTCAAACTGCGACCGGCCAAACAGTGTTGATTCTCACAATGTGAGGTGTGGGATTCACCACTACTGACTAGGCCTGTGTTCTTGGTCTCGTAAGCTTTGGAAGCTAATAGGGAGGTTCTGCTCTACGTTTTGGGAACGCGACGCAAAGAATCACGCGAACTTTCTTCGCGTTCCCGTAACGTAAAGAAATGCTGTTCTGCTCTACGTTTCACCTAGAGAAGTCACGTGGAATGTGTACAGGGAATTTCCCCTTCCATATTTGGCAGTTTTCTGCATGCAGTTGATCGATACCCAGCAAATCCGTACGCATTTTCTCTGCGTGTGCCACAACGTAGAGAACCCCATCTCCGCGTAGAAATCTGGAGCCAAAACACGCGAAGCCGTAGACTCTAACCCAGACACCTGCTCTCTACGTGATTTCTCTACGTTTCACGTATAGCAGAACCTCCCTAATGTCGTGAGACAGTCACAGAGAGGCCTTGTAGACAGTCTACCAAGCCTGGTCCAAGGTTGAGTATGTGTCATCGCTTGCCGACAGCGAAAAAATCCTACTACAGTGGTCCCTCTATAATCCGGCACCATTTGTGCCACGAAAATCTGCTGGATTAGGGAGGGTGCTGGATTAACAAATCTGATTTACTGCTGCAATGTGCATGAAGAGGACATTTTGGCTACTGAAAATTGTGCTGGTTTATCGAGGGTGCTGGATTATAAAGTGCCGGATTAGAGAGGGACGACTGTAGTACTACAACTGTCCAAGTACAACTAACGAAGTACACGCGCAAGTACTGGCGTAGACCTACGCCAGTACTTGTACTTAAAGGGGAAGTTAAGGCAAAAATTAAAATTTCAGCAGTTGTAGTCTTCGGGGTGCTGAGTCGAATGGTCTTGGTCCGAGAAAGCTGAGACGCTCCCTTCCTACCTGAATCCCAATTGAACTCGCGCACTTCCACCGAAACTGGGTGACTGCGCCCTACTAGATGGGGATTTGTATGCAAAATGTCACTAAAAGCGCCATTTCGTTCTTATAAAAGCACGGATGACCGCGATTGGCCCATATGTTGTAGTCTTTTGGACGCTGAGTCGACTGGTTTTGGTCCGAAAAAGCTGCGATGCAGCGTTCCTCCTTTATTCCCAATCGAACATGGTTGAACAAGTGGTCACGTGCTCCTGGGTGCCCAAATCACCTGTTCACCACGCCAGCAGGCAACAACTTTCACACCAAGGTTCAACTCGAGTTCAACTCGAGTGACAGGACTGCACCCAAAAAAGGTCAAACAGGCTAGTAAGTTGTACCCTGCAGGCACGGTGACCAGGTGACTGGTGTACGCAGGAGCACGTGACCGCTTGTTCAACCATGTTCGATTGGGAATAAAGGAGGAACGCTGCATCGCAGCCTTTTCGGACCAAAACCAGTCGACTCAGCGTCCAAAAGACTACAACATATGGGCCAATCGCGGTCATCCGTGCTTTTATAAGAACGAAATGGCGCTTTTAGTGACATTTTGCATACAAATCCCCATCTAGTAGGGCGCAGTCACCCAGTTTCGGTGGAAGTGCGCGAGTTCGATTGGGATTCAAGCAAGAAGGGAGCGTCTCAGCTTCCTCGGACCAAGACCATTCGACTCAGCACCCAGAAGACTACAACTGGTGAAAATTTGATTTTAGGGTATACTTCCCCTTTAACTACTTGTCTCACCCCTCAAGGCCTCATGCTCTCAGTAGGCACCGGCGGATTATGCCGGCTAAGGGCCTGGTCAGACTGCGGCAAAATCGAAATAATCCTAGGATTATAATCCGAATCTCCATAGTAACTTGCCGCCAGAGCGGCAAAAGCGAAAGTTGACGCTCCAAAAAAAAGCAAGAACGTACCACGCTTTTCCGCTCCAAACAGGATTTGACGCGGATACGCCATTGACGCTGATAATCACTGATTTTTTATCTCAATATCGAGGAGCTAATTGGCCACGGACAACACCAAAACTCATAAGGATGGTTGCAAGGATTGCACTGAAGGTGTTGGCGATCCACAAGGTGAAGGAATTTGACGTCGTTCGTGGAGATTACCACTTGACGCTCGAAATGAAGTTTGAATTTTAATTCTCCCCACATGTGTAGTGTGATCGCGATTCTAATTATAGCAATAAAAACTGCTTTATGGCAGTTTTCTAAAAATTTAAAAGTTATTGTGTTCTAGTCCATGGACCCGTCTAAAAAGTAAGAAATTAACGAAATGTGATAGCTGAAAATTAAAATTTCACACAAAACCTCACAATAATCACAACACTTGAAATGCTGCTTTCAACACTAAACTTGTTTTGCACCAACAATTGGCAACATGCATGCATAGGAAAGAGGATCACGAGGGGAAAAGGTCTTCTTCATGTAGCTTTTCATTCTGTGTGTGATTATTGTGAGGTTTTGTGTGAAATTTTAATTTTCAGCTATCATATTTCGTTAATTTCTTACTTTTTAGACGGGGTCCATGGACTAGAACACAATAACTTTTTTTAGAAAACTGCCATAAAGCAGTTTTTATTGCTATAATTTCTTTTGTGTTTTCTATCACCAATCAATGGAATGCCCTATCTGTCCCTCCAGGAACTTGCGATTCCGCGGCCGCGTTGTTTTCCGCGATTTGAACAAAAGTCCGTGATATCCGCGATATTTGAAAAATCATCCGCGTTATTGTAGAAAACTGTCCTTGATACTTGAAAAGCACCGCGATATTTCGAAAAGCAACCGCGATATTCGAGTCTTTCTTCGATGTTGTTTGGTTCTTGAAGCTCGTCAGTAGTTTACTTGTGAGATCGACACCAGAATGGAGAAGTTTCTGGGCAAATCAGCGGCTGACAAGTCACAAAATAAGGCTCGCGTTGAGTGTTGTCCGAGGATGGAGGAAAGCTGTCTTGCAAGCTCCTGTCAGGCAGTTGAACACAGTCAGAGCAGCACACGTTCTGTTTTGTCATGCATGATTTATGCTGTACGACTCGTACATCGTACACCACTACAGTACAAGTACCAAATCGGCCGCAATTTCCGCAATTTTATCGCAACTTTTTCCGCGATATTTCCGAAATGTCTCCGCAAGTTTCTGGAGGGACAGCAATATGTAAATGATTGCCTTCACATCATATCAATACCGTATTATACGCATTTTTTGGATTGGATTGGTTTATTTAACGTCGAATAACAAACAGGCAGTGTTGCCTTATTACATGAGATCGACTAAGTTACAGGCACACAAATGTAAGGAAAAGATTAAAAAGAAAGAAAAAAAGAAAATAGAAAAAATGAGTAGGATTTAAGGCAGCAGCTAGCTAGCAGAGGAAAGATTGCATAATTATTTGATCAGTGAGCAACGCATTGTAAAGTCGGTGAATTTTTCAGGTGGGGTAAGAGAGCGGTCCGGAATTGACCTGGTTTCTTCAGTGACCGTATAGATGCAGGCAACTTATTCCAGAGAGCGGGACATTGATATGAAGGGCTGCGTGTGGCAGCGGCAGATATGATCCTCGGGAAAAGAAAAAAAAGTTGCAGACAGGAAGGGAGCAGAGCAGACAACACGCACAGCTCGCTTGAGAAGTTTCTCAAGACGATCACGTTGTGCAGAGGAAAGGGAAGAGGAAAAGCTGTTGCATGCGTATTGGAATGTGGGTAAAATTATACATCTCAAGTAGGTTGAGCGGCATGGCATTGGGAGGCACTGCCTGTGGCGGAAGAGAATGGCAATCTTTGAGGACACTGTCTTGGCTAAATGGTCAACCATTGTGTTCCATTTCAGGTCGTCATCGATATGCAAGCCCAGGTACTTGGCGCTTGTCACTTGCTGGAGGAGTGTAGCTGCACAGTGCACATTCAATGTCTTGTCGTCATGACGATTGGCAGGAATAAACAATATTTGTGTTTTTCGACTATCCAGGATTAGGTTGCGCTCACCAAGCCAGTTGCTGAGATGGGTGATGGCTGAAGACAGGTTGTGTGACAGCACTACCTTGTCCTTCCTGCTATCGTGTAGCATGATGTCGTCCGCGAATTGGGTTACCTGGACGGCAAACTGAGCCACTTCACTGGCCACATCCCCGACATATATGACAAACAATAGTGGTCCCAGTACAGACCCTTGGGGAATCCCACTTGAGCATGTGAAAGATGAGCTGCTGTCGCCGCTGATGACGACTTGTTGTTGACGATTTGAGAGGTAGTCGCTTAACCAGTTCAGGGCTGTGCCGGAGATTCCAAGCTGGAATAGGTCTTCGACAAGTGTCTGATGCTGGACCTTGTCAATGGCCTTTGACATGTCCAGGAAAGCAGCGCCAGTTGACAGCCCGTCATCTCGGGCTCTTAGGAATTTGTCTGTAACCATTGTGAGAGCATCTTCTGTAGAGTGCTGGCGTCTGAAGCCAAATTGACAGGAAGGGTAAAGATTATGTTCAGCCAGGTATTGACTGAGTTGCTCATGGACGATACGCTCAAGCAGCTTGGAGACTATAGGGAGCAAAGAGACAGGTCTATAGTTGGTGGGTTGACTGGGGTCACCACCTTTGTAGACGGGAGTGATGTTGGCGATTTTCATGCTCGGTGGCAGCTGGCCTTCGGACAATGATTTGTTGAAGATGAGCATCAGTGAGGGTGCAAGAAGGTCAGCGCATGATTTAATTGATGTGCAAGCCTTTTCTTGCAGAAAATGGCACTAGCATGTTCTTCTGCGGGGAAACATGTGAGTAGTGGTGGACCGTGGTGATACTTTTTTTATACGGAGGTCATTCTGTGCATGTTGCTGTAGCAGAATTTCATGACTGTCATAAAATTGTCTTGCCTTTCAGATATTTCAGATTTCCCCACCCTCGATCAGATTTATTTGAGAAATGTAACCAGGTGCGTGTCGCAGATGTTTTTGTTGATTCTGTGTTTATAATAGTTTATAATCATGGGGTATCGTGATAAGGTCATCCTGCATGATGCAGCATCATATTGCACTGAAATCGTAACCCTGTTGATGTCGATACAACTTTTGGAAGTAGTTCAATGACTTCAAACTGTTAGTCCACGATTTTCTAAAACAACACAGCAAAGGAGGAACAATAAACATGTATTAAAATGTAAACAAATACATTGTTGAGTCCGACACCTCGTTCCAACAACTACACTGATCCCGAGGATAAAAGGGGCAAGGCTATGGTTGGAGGTACTGAGAGATAAACAAGGCACTCCATAATAATAAAATCTTACACATCTTTTGGTGAGTATGAATGATATCCAGTCGAACCTCTTTAGGACGAACACCAATGCTGGAGTCTATTCGGGCATGTGCTTCGCCTGGGTAAGGACACGCCATCACGATTGAGCATGGAGCAATACTTTCAGGCACCCGAGGGGAGGTACCGTGGGAGGCCGAGGGTGACACTACCAATAAAGCTCCACACCGATCTGTCCCAGTCGAACAATGGGCACCTGCGGAGTGTTGAGGACTTGCGCCGTCTGGAGCGGATTGCTGTGGACCGTCCAGCATGGAACGCGCTGGTGAAGAGTGTTTGTGCACACCCTCGTCACGAGTAGAAACAGCCATGGCACCCTTATAAACTCATAATAACCATTCTATAAAAATATTACTATTTGAATCTTTTAATAATTATCTGGCAACTCAACCTCATACGTATAATTATCTGGCCACCCATTGACCATGATGCTACATGAGGAGACAATAGTGATGACATTTTTCCAATGAGACCAATTTTATGACGCTCCATGTTACTGAAGGACTAACTTCGATCATTGGTTTTGTAGAGCCCCATTCTCTAGGAGCTGTCTACATCTGCTTTGTTTCAATGTCCAGCATAAGCGAACGTGTGGATCAAGCATAACTGCTTGGTTGACGCTGCCGCGGGAATGCGTATAATAATAATAAACAAGGGACCGATGGTATTTATTCTGTGAGTTTGTCTTAACCTATTTTATAACCAGTGAATACAATTATTTCTCCAATAATAATAATAATAATAATAACTGTATTAGGATGACCCAAAGGCTGACCGCCTATCGTGGGGTCCGTCGCATTGAAGGATGATGGTACAAGAGAGTACAGATTGGGAAGGGGGGGGGCTACGATGAACAGGGTAAGGGCATGCCAGCGAGTAGACCTGAATACTGACAAGAATGTTTGCGCAGCTCTCTCTTGAATACATGGACAGAAGATTCCCAAGTCAATGTGGGTGGGAGACAATTCCATAAAAGGGAGGTTTTGAATAAAAAAAAGTGATTTGGATGTTGTCAAGGCTTTGGGGAGGATAATTTTGTTGGGGCGTCTCTCACTACGGGAAATATTAAAACTGAACTGAGCCAAGGTGTTCCGGTATTTGAAAATAAACTTGTGCAATGTAACTAGGCTAATGAATTGTCTACGGTACTGCAGTGATTCTAGTTTGGCGAATGCGTTCAGATCTTGCTTTGGCGTGTCGAAGGCAAATCGAAACTTACGCCGTCGCAAGTACGACCTGATGAATCTTGCTTGGAGTTTGTCTAGCTCACACAGATCAGAAGCAGGTAGCCGGTACGCCCACACCACAACACCATACTCTTTAACGGGTCGAACGTAGCTCTTGTAAAGGAGCATCATGGCTTTGGGAGTAAGGCGCTGGGCCATGTAACATAGCAACGTAATTCTCTGTTTGAATTTTCCACTCATATCTATGTAATGCTGGTGGAAGTTCAGATTAGCGGTGAAGCGAATTCCCAGATGTTTCAGCACATCGGTACCGTTGAGAGGAGCCCCATCTATTTGGTATGCTGCAACTGTGGACGGCGATACCGACTTGTAGGAATAGCTGATGACAGAGGTTTTCGATGGGGAAAACTCGCCTCCTCTAGCTCGAGCCCAGGTTTGGCACGCTTGTAAATCGGCTTGCAGTGCTGGGCTGGACGGAGTGTGTTCGTATGGGTGGAGTAAAGTCACATCATCCGCAAACAGGAAGGTATGGGAATGCATTATGGTAGTAGGTAGGTCATTAATGTAGATTAAGAACAAGAGAGGTGATAAATGTGAGCCCTGCGGCACACCACAGTTGGTGATCTTCGGTAACGATGTGCATGACCCAACTTGTACCGCTATCTGTCTGTCCTGCAAGTAGCTCCGTATCCATGCAGTGACTTTGGGGTCTGAGAACCTACCGATCTGATCAAGGAGAGTGGAGTGGTTTACTCTGGCTTTGCAGAAGTCGAGGGAGACTAAATCGAAATTTGACTTCTTGTCAATGTAGCATGCCAGATATTGCGTTAGAATAACCAGCTGGTCTGTGGCGGATTTGTCTTTCACATAGGCAAATTGTTCACTGCATATTTTCTTTGTTGCGCTGAGGTATGTATGGAGCTGATTGGCGACTAGTTTTTCAAATAGTTTTGCGATGCATGGGAGAAGGGATATTGGACGATAATTCGTTGGCTGAGTTGGGCAGCCTCTCTTCTTGAAGATGGGGATGATTGTTGCCATTTTCCAAGCCTTGGGACACACACCTTGTTCTAGACTGTAGTTGAACAGGATGGACAGAGGCGTACAAAGAAGATCCGCACATTTGCTGAGAACAGAGTTTGTGATACGCGTGTCAGCACACGATTTGTGCACAGGTAATGCTCTTGCAGCATCGTAGACTTGCGCAGGAGTGATTGCAGTGAACCTGAAGTGATCTTCTTCTTCACTGGCAATGGTGGTACACGGAGGTGGTTGGTTTCCGTGATGAATGTTGGGATTCTGATTGCACTGAGCGCTGAAGAAGCGACAAAGAGCATCAGCTTTTGCTTCGCTGGATGTATGATTTCCAACATCATCCTTTAGGAGTTGTATATCATGCTTCTTGTTGTGGTCCCGTTGTTGTACCCGATCCGTTCCGGGATCGGTTACCCATATGCATTCCCGTACTGTGTACATATATGGATCCTGGTTGTGCATCTTTATCTTTCGTTGTTCTATGTAAATAAACTTTAGTTGTTGTCTGGGACTTGTGGAGTGAAGTCGATCTATGGAGTGCGGGAACTAACTTGATGTTCACTCAGGAACATTACATGGTGTCAGAAGTAGCAGTTAGTCATGTCGTCTGCCAAATTTCCTGTACCTGCCCCGTTCGATTTCTCCACCCCAGAAGCATGGCCACTCTGGAAGACCCGTTTTGAACGCTTTAGTTCTTTGTCCAAATTGGACGAGGCGGACGGGCAACGCCAAGTAGACACTTTAGTTTACTCCATGGGAGCCGAAGCCGATCCTATCTTTGAGTCTCTATCTCTGTCCGCGGATGATAAGAAGAAACTCGACAAGGTACTGGAGGCCTTTGACAAGTATTTTCGCCCGGGTGTAAACGTAATCCACCAACGGACATTGTTTGAAAGGTGTGTCCAGAACCCAGGTGAATCCGTGGAAGAGTATGTGCGTCGTCTCCGTGCCGCAACCAAATATTGCGCGTTTGACAAGTCCGATGAGCGTATCCGCGACAGGTTGGTGGCCCATATGACGAACCGAGAAGTTTCGAAGAAGCTACAGCTCGAGGATCACGCTCAGCTGACACTCGAGACTGCCGTGAGCTTGGCACGCAAAACGGAGTCCGTAAACGCCGAGGTCGCCCAGCAAACGCCCCGGGTGAGCCAAGCTGCTGCAGCTACCTCACCGCAACGGAAACAAGGCAAGTCCCCTGCTTACGCAAGTTACGGATCGACGGGAAAGCGACCACAGGTCAAGTCCCAACGAGACTCGAGCAACAGTAAGAAGTGCTCGTGGTGTGGCTCCTCCAAAGACCACAAATCGAACCGTGACGAATGCCCTGCCAAGGACAAGTCTTGTAACAAGTGTCGTAAGTCTGGACACTTCGCCAGCGTCTGCCGGTCTGCCTCCGCCAGTGCAGCACACAACGATTATGTGCATGTAGCTGAGTTTGACTTGCAGTCGGACCCCGGGCCGTCGGCGAAAATTTCCTTGGAGCTGCTTCTACCCACACCGCTGACGAGCCGTGGATAGTACGACTGGATCTGTGCGGCTCACACCTCGATTTCAAAATCGACACTGGAGCTGATCTCAACATTATGACGCAGGCCAGCTACAACGCTTTATCTGCACCGCCAGTACTCAGTCCGTGCCAGACACGTATGATTGGGCCTGATGGGAACCAGCTCACGATACAGGGTGAGTTCCATACTTGTGCTGTGTTCCGTGATGTACAGTACCCAGTCACTATCCTGGTCATTGCCACTGGTGGTGTCAACTTGTTGAGCAGGCAGACATCTGAACAGATGGGCCTAGTACAACGTCTTCATGTTGGCTCTTCAGATGCCCAGCCGAAAATCGGATGCATGCTAGGCAAGCCAGTCGAGATTGAGTTGAAGCCAGACTGCAAACCATACAACTGTGTAAATGCTCGACGCATTCCAATACACATTCGCCTCAAGGTTCGCACCGAGCTGGAGCGTATGGAAAAAGCAGGTGTCATCACAAAAGTCGAGCAGCCGACCGACTGGTGTTCACCCCTCGTGTCGGTCCTCAAGCCGAACGGTAACGTGCGTGTATGCGTAGACCTCAAGCGCCTGAATGCCAGCGTCAAGAGAGAGAGCACTACCCGTTACCGACCGTGGACGACACGCTCGCACAACTCAACGGTTCTACCATATTCTCTACGCTGGACACCACGTCTGGCTTCTGGCAGATCCCACTCTCCGAGGAAGCGTCGTTGCTGACGACGTTTATCACTCCCTATGGCCGCTTCAAGTTCGAGCGCCTTCCCTTCGGCATAACGAGCGCGCCTGAGATATTCCAGCGCCGGCTACAAGGTCTACTCAGCGATATTCCCAACGTAGCAGTGTTCATAGACGACATCATCGTCTATGCTTCATCGATGGCTGAGCATGATGCTGCTCTGCTCGCCGTCGAGAACCGACTCCGCGATGCCGGTCTGACACTGAATCCGAACAAGTCTAAGTTCAGATGCACGTCCCTAAAGTACCTGGGCCATCGGATCAGCGACAAGGGTGTCCACCCTGACCCAGCTAAGCTGGATGCCATTGAGCGCCTCGCAGCACCAGCTGATGTGGAAGAGCTCCGTCGTGCACTCGGACTCTTCACGTACCTCTCCAAGTTTCTGCCGTCATTGTCGACCGTAGCCGCCCCACTGCGCGAGCTACTCCGGTGCGACGCGACGTGGCAATGGACCAAAGCACATGAGCTAGCTTTCACAGAGCTCAAATGCCTAGCTGCCTCAGCCCCGTGTCTCGCGTACTACGACCCGTCTGCACCGACCATCGTCACGGCTGATGCGAGCAGCTATGGATTGGGTGCTGCACTGCTACAGTTCCACGACAATGAGTGGAAGCCGGTCGCGTACGCCTCACGCACCATGACAGCAGCAGAGAAACGGTATGCCCAGATCGAGAAAGAGCTCCTCGCCTCGGTCTGGGGATGTGAACACTTCCATCAATACCTCTACGGAGCGCCCCGATTTACCATTCAGACGGACCACAAGCCGCTGGTCCCACTAATGAACACGCGTGACCTCGACCGAGTACCTCTACGCTGCCAACGTCTACTGATCAGACTTATGCGCTACGATGTACAGGCGGAGTACGTGCCTGGCAAGAACATGGTTCTCGCCGACACGCTGTCCAGAGCTCCTCTTCCTGACACGCCAGCAACCGAATCTGACCTACACAGTGACTCGGAAGCCACCATCGCCGCTGTCCTGTCGTCTCTATGCAGTCCTACCAAGCAACACGCTCTCGTTACAGCCACTGCTGACGATCCAGTCCTGCAACAAGTAATCCAGCATACCCTCCATGGCTGGCCGACCAAGGTCAACGCAGACCTGGAAGCCTACCGCAACGAACGTGGCTCGCTCTCAGTTCACGACGGTCTGCTGTACCACGGATTTCGGATCGTAGTCCCGGCATCCGAGCGCAAAGCTACACTTGCCACTTTGCATGACGGCCACCAAGGCATAACCAAGTGCCTGGCCCGTGCGAAATCCTCCGTCTGGTGGCCAGGTATCACACGTGCCATTTCACAATGCGTGCAGAACTGCCTGACCTGCACCAAGCATCGTTTTCAGCCGCCAGAGCCTCTGTCTCCAACTGTGTTTCCCTCTTTGCCATGGGAGAGAATAGGAGTCGACCTCTGCCAACATGACGGTCAGGAGTACCTCATTGCTGTCGACTACTTCTCCAGGTACATTCACGCCATCCCGCTACGGAAGACTACCTCTGGAGCCGTCATCAAGGAACTCCACGAGCTGTTCGCCATCCATGGCATCCCTCAAGCTCTTGTGTCGGACAACGGTCCACAGTTCGCAAGTGCTGAATTCGCCGCATTCACAGCCCAAATGCAGCTCACCCACCGCACCAGTAGCCCGCACTACCCACAGAGCAACGGTGAAGCTGAGCGAGCGGTTCGAACATTCAAGCGTCTCCTGAAGACCAACAACAGCCTCAACGATGCCCTACTCAGTTACAGGTCAACACCCCTCGCAAATGGCTACTCGCCAGCCGAGCTCTTGTTTGGTCGTCGTCTACGCACACACCTCCCATGTACAGCGGAATCCCTCGCTCCAAGTTGGCCTGATATTTCCAAGCTAAGGAAGTTCGAGGTGAGGCAGAAAGACCGACAGAGTGAGACGTACGACTCGTCACACCGAGCACAATCTCTGCCACCATTGACCCAAGGCGACCGAGTCTGGGTGCAAGATCTCGCTTCCGAAGCGGTGATTGCAGACCGCGTCTCCGACAGATCCTATATTGTCACGACCGACAACCTGTCCGAGTACCGCCGCAACCGTCGCCACGTCAAGTTGCTACCTGATGTGCAACCAACACCAACACCGCAGTTGAATGTCACTACATCTGCAGAACCTCCATCCGCTGATGTCGAGTTCCAGCCTACCTTGCGCCGATCAGCACGTCCATCCCGGCCGCTGAACAGACTCGACCTGTAAAAGCATTAGTCATTGCTCATGCTATGATCACTCCAGTCGCTGACGCTGATGATCGTGAACTGCATGTAGTATTTGTGTGTCTCTACCCTATCTCCTCTGTATGTATATGACTAAATATTCTTCGAGCTGTTACCTCTGTAACCTCTCTCTCTTCGAACATAAAAAGGGAGATGTTGTGGTCCCGTTGTTGTACCCGATCCGTTCCGGGATCGGTTACCCATATGCATTCCCGTACTGTGTACATATATGGATCCTGGTTGTGCATCTTTATCTTTCGTTGTTCTATGTAAATAAACTTTAGTTGTTGTCTGGGACTTGTGGAGTGAAGTCGATCTATGGAGTGCGGGAACTAACTTGATGTTCACTCAGGAACATTACACTTCTTGCCATCAATATTGCACAGGCGTTTCGCTCGTTTCCACCACAAGTAACCTCCTGTTCTACCTTTGCTTAGTGTTGATGTACCTAGTGCAGACAAGTAGGAATCTCGAGCGCGTCGGATGGTGGTTCTGTATTCGTTTCTACAGAGCGTGTATGCAGCTTTGAGGGTGGGATTACACAAGTCTCGGCGATGTTGACACGCTGTCTGAGTTTCTTGTGTGCAGTTTTTAACCAAGGTTGGTTATTTGCGTGGTATGGTTTGGAAAACAAAATTGTTGATCGACTGATGGCCATGTCTAAGGACGAGCAAAGTGCCAGGCATCTATAGTCGATGTGTGCCTCACCACCAATGCACTCCATTAAAGGCATAGTGTTCAGTCTGGTGCGCAACTTGTCAAAATCAATTTTCCGTTTTTGGATGTCGGTTTTCGTGGTGGTGGCGTTGCATGCTCCTGGTGTTGAAACTGACCTGTGGATGGTAGACAAAGCCGACCACGATATGGAGCATATGAGAGGGCAGTGGTCTGTGAGGGGCATGCCGACAATACAGGTTTTGAATGCTCGTGGCACATTTGATAGTACAAGGTCTAATGATGGGTTTGACTTACGCGAAGGCCGAGTGCCGCAGTTCGTTGATATCAGACACAGTCCAACATCATTGAAAATTGTGTTGAGCTGTCGACCTTCGGCATTCGTCTTGTCACTAATGTTCCATTCTTGGTTTCTGGCATTGAAGTCACCTGCAACCACCACGGGGCTTTGGTCGACGATTTCATGCAATACGGAAATAGCAGCAGTAAAGGACGAGATATGATGACGGGGTGGCCGGTACATACATGAAATAATGATACCGTTGATTTCCAGAGTGATCATTTCTGATGCCAAGTGTTCTAGATCTGCGCGACGACGTACGGAAAGATGTGATGCGCACAGTATGGCAACTCCGCCACCTCCTAGTGTATTCCAGTTGGTTTGGGTGCTGTCTCTGTCTCGTCGGTAAATATCGAAGCCGCGTATTGATACTACTTCGTCTGGGGTGGCCTTGTTCAGCCATGTTTCTGTTAGGCAGAGAACATCGATGTGGTGGTGATCTATGAGGTCAATGATACTAGCTAGATTGGACTACATGCTGCGGCAGTTCAAGGTGCTTAAAATGAATGGGCCTGGATGTATGGCTATATTCTTGGGCTGTGAACGATTGTGCGTGCGGGGTGAAGTGATATTATGTACATAGAGAGGAGAAGGGGGAGGACGAGGAAGCAGGGGCTCAATACATGCATTGTTAGTAGGGGTTGTGAGAATAGAATTATGTACATGGGCAGGGACAACGTTACTTGCCTGTGCCTTTGGGTCAACGTTGTCCTATGCATTGCTGTGAAGAATCTCGGCGAGACGCTCGTCAGTTAGAGGCACCCCTCCTTAGACTATCTGGTCGTACGGTAGTGAGCAGGCCACTTTCTTGCTCCTCAGCGTACGGAAAAGGGGCAACACGGCCTTTCGCGCTGCTTGCTGCTTTGGAGTGAGGTGTATGTATAATTGTGCGCCTTGGACCTTATCGCAAACATTAACCGACGTCGATAAATATGGTGGTAAAGACACACCTGGCAGGATGGCGGTAAACAACTTCATTAACCGACGTCGTCAATGTATGGCACCGGAAGAAACTAGATACCATCATTGGTATCACGTACCCACAACGAATCTCGAATACAGCGCTGTATGCCAGAACCAAGCAGACCCCACTATCCCAAGTCTGCAGGCAACGGAGACTGCTGTGGTTCGGCCATGTAGTGAGGGAAGGCGAAGAATCGTCCTCTTTCCAAGCCCTCCTAATGTCAATCAACACAACAGACATACGACGACCCCGAGGACGACCCCGAGGACGACCTCGTCTGAGATGGATCGACGTTGTCAAGAAAGACTTACAATGCATTAATCTGTCGCTTCTGGATGCTGTGCAATCTGCTTCTGATAGAGCTGCTTGGCTCGAAATTGTTAACAGATGCGTTGACCTCATGCAATGAGTGAAATGCGAACTGTCATTATTATCGGCCTTTTTGAGCTTTTTTTAGCTGAAAAAGTGCTAAAATCTGTTTGCTCATGCATGCGATCACAGTTTTCGAGTGCTCGATGGGCCTTGGCACGCCCCTTTTTCGGTGACAACAAGTAACTTAGTTGGTGAAGCTTGTACCTGGTGTACACAATGCTGCAAAAGTGGGTTTTTTGAACTTTACTTCCTATTTTGCCTTTCGTGGACCCATAAAAACTGCTTGAGCATGCAAACTTGTCTTCGTTCTCGTCTACGAACGTCGATCAAATGCTTGACGAATGGTTGGGTAAATTCAACACTGTTCTAGATGTGGTAGCGCCGTACAAACAACCTGGTAGACCCACAAGACCGCGCAAGAAGAACTGCCCGTTCATTACCCCAGAGCTCTTGGCACTCATCCGCCAGAGGAAATCAGCTTTTCGTCGATATCGCGCCAGTGGCTGCATTGACACTACATTACAGCGATGTTTACCTCTCTGAGAACTCGGTGCAACAATCTCTACCGTCGACTTAGAAATTCCCATTTCCAGAACGTGTGCCTAAAATATAAACAGAGCCCAAAGCTGTTGTGGTCCACTATCAACCACATAACTAATCGATGTCGTTCCCACATCCCTCCTGCGGTTGCAGATGACGAGTTGAACACCTTCTTCCATAAGATAGTGACTGATCCAAACCCCAGGTACGACATCCCAGATGGACCCCCGCCTCAATCTGCATTTGGTATGTTTAAGCAAGTCACTGTAACAGACGTCAGGGCAAGACTTGCCTCCCTCGACAGCAGCAAAGCACCAGGACCCGATTGTCTTCTTCCCAGGATCCTGAAGGCCACATCCAATGTTATTGCACCTTCTATATCAGCCATCTTCAATACTTCTCTTCAATCTTCGACTTTCCCTCATCTTTTTAAAATCGCTAATATCACCCCCATTCTTAAATCCCGGCAGGGTGATCACACCTCTCCGTCCAACTATCGCCCAGTGTCGCTTACGAGCATTCTCAGCAAAATTCTCGAACGTCTTGCCCTTGACCAACTGCTGCGGGACTTCGACCTGTATACTTGTCTACACGATCATCAATTTGGCTTCCGGCCCCAGCGATTAATAGTGCAGGTCATGACCTTGGCTGTAAATGACTGGACGTTGGCTAAAGATGTGGGTCATACAACCGTTGTAGCATTTATTGACTTAATCAAGGCCTTTGATCGAGTTGTGCACCAGGAACTTATCTTTACTTTGCACAGCTTAGGCATTAATAGTTCTGCCCTGAAATGGTTCGCTTCTTACCTGAACGGCCGGTACCAGCGTGTACTGTATAGCCTCTGGAACATCATCTCTTCTCCCTGTAACCCGAGGGGTTCCGCAGGGAACAATCTTGGGTCCCACCTTTTTAACCTATATGTGCGACTCTTACCTGACCTGGCTGCAGGGAGCGGTGCAAAGCTCCCCCCCCCCCCCCCGTGGTTGGCTATCACCCCTCTCTCGCACTTTGCGTGCAAATTGGTCATGAACCACGAGTTGAGTGAAATAAATATAAAAAAGCTCCTCATGTTTGCCGATGACAAGACTTTGTACGCTTCCTCACGAGATCCAATAGTATGCGCCGATGTCGTGTCCTCGGCTCTCGCTAAGCTACACAATGAACTAAGATCACTGGGCATGAGCGTTAATGTTGACAAAACCGTGGTCATAAGGATCTTGCCAAAGAATGCTCCTGACGTACAAAGACCCGTTCTTGTTGAGTTGGGCGGCACTACCTTAAGGGAAGTGAGTGTAATTCGCTGCCTTGGTATCCTTATCGATAACAAGCTCTCATTTGTTCCACACGTAGATCACCTCACCAGCAAGGTGTCACGCAAGATAGGCGCGTTGCGACGCACCTTCCGCCAAATGGCAGCATTTGCCCGTCGCCAGTACCTGCTAAGTGTGATCCAGCCCGACTTTGAGGATTGTTTCCCTGTTTACGCATCTCACCTATCAGCACAGTCCAGGGAGAGATTGTTTACCTTGTTCCGTAGAGCTGTACGAGTTACCTGCGGTGCCTGATATCATGCTGCTGTACCACTTCTTCTTGCTTCTCTTCAAATAAAACACCTTGAATATCGATACATTTATCAATTTCTTACGTTTACGTTTATTTGTTATATTGTTCAGCCTGCATCATGCTTACGCAGTCTTTTCCCTTTGCCCACCTCTAAGCGGTCAACTCGTGGAACTACAACAAACAATTTGTCAATTTGTTTGTATAAATCCATGGTAGGGTACAATTCCTTTTCCTCCAGAGCATCCCTTATGTGGAATGCCCTCCCTGGTCACTTGAAAGGAAGTGAGGACATTAGATCATTTTCTACAGAACTTTTGCACGCTCTAAATGACGACAAATTGACTATATCCCTATATCCCCTCCTTTTTGAAAATGTATTTCACCAATAAAATAAGGCTTGGAATTTTTTAAACATGAATCTCGACGGACTTGCCCCTTCTGTTCATGCATTGCCCTGCTCTAGTAATGGTTCATGACTCTGCCCAGTCCACATTCCTTCTCCGTTTCTCTCTAGTAATGGTTCATGAATCCGCCCAGTCCACATTCCTTCTCCATTTCTCTCCGTTTTTCTTTCCTTTCAGTTTCATCTTCCTCTCTGCTCTGTTTTTTTTCTCTTTTCGTTCGTCCCTCTTGATATTATTTTGTACTTTGTACTGTTGAAGCAACGAACCGAAATAATAAAACCCAAACCAAACCAAACCAATAAATGGAAGAGTGCGTATTCATTTCTCAGCTTGGGTTCATATCTGAACATGTATCATGGCTATGTTTCACTGAAAAAGAGCACTTTTTGTCTGTTTTCACTGAAAAAAGAGCACTTTTCCAGCATATTTTGAGGGACGCGAAAAGCACTAAGTGCGAGTTAAAAGAGCACCTTTGGGAAAGGGCTAGCTGGTGGTCTGCATGGTAAAGGGTTCGGAAGTCATGCAGATAATGGTTTCAATCAGGGAGTCGTAAGGGCTTTTACGACTCCCTGGTTTCAATGAAAAGGAGGGTAGAAATCATGGCAATACATTCTTCAAAGTTCTTTCCCACACTGATACAGTACTGTTAGGTACCTCCGCCCGTACAGTATACCCTTTTCCCCTAGCTGGCCTGCATGCACCCGTACTACGTCATTCTCACCTTTCGTTCCGTTGGCCTGGGTAGCTACTTGCGCACCCATGTTTGCCATAGCTACCCAGACCCTATATATATATTGCGTAGCCTCTCTTCAAATCTCTTTTAACTCTCTTCAAATAATCGCTCTCTTGAGTCGAGCTCTCTCTAGTCATAATGTAGTTGTTGCCTTGCGTTGTGTCAGAATTTCCAACAATGGCGCTCAACAGTACATGTAGCAGAAGATGCGAGTGAATCTGTAAACGTCTCACTTAGTCGGTTAAGGAATAATCCGTCTCTTTATTAGTAAAGAAGCAGTTCTATACAGTAAGTAGAATAACAGGTGCTAAGGGTAGCCGTGAATAGTAAGTGCTAGAATTTGCACAAGCTGTGCAACTGATAGGCGTGCACAAGCTGTGCAACTGATAGGCATGCACAAGCTGTGCAACTGATAGGCGCGTACAAGCTGTGCAGTGATAGGCGCGTACAAGGTGTGCAGTGATAGGAAGGCAGGAAGGAAGTAGGTACCTGTATATACATTATTATGCTGTTTTGTTTTTTGCGTGTTTTTTTCTTTCTTTGAGTTGAAGTTTTTGGAACACTTGGGAAAAATATTCATTGTGTTTATTTTGCCCGTAAAAGAGGCTGTATGAAGTGATAGGAAGGCAGAAGAAGGTGTAACGGTTACACCATCCCCCTCCTCTCGATTGTGCAATACGAGTCGTACTAGTAAAAGGAAATCAAATCAAAGCTGCTAGAACTCAATACAAACAGGGAAAAACACAATAGAATGAAATTAATACTTAAACAATTCAGGATAAATTCCTTTTATAAGTTCTAATCGGAACAATGTCTCTTCCGTACTCGTCCTTGAGAAAGTCTCTGGCTCCCAGGTTGTCTCATCTCAACCCTTCCACTTAAGGTAGAAGCCTGGTCGTAAATTTCGGGATCCAAAACTTAAAAACGTAAGCAGCCATGGGTGGTTGGATAGGGCCCCTCAACGTTGCCCTGGAATTTGTCACAACGGCATGAGTGGGCGTTGTCTCACAGACTCCCACAGACCGAAGTCAATTTTTGAATTTTTTTAGGTTTAGGGCGTTCTACGACTACGAGGTCGTACCTTTGATACAACATCCAGTGCTGGGACCTCCACAGCAAGCCATTTCCACAGCGCTGCAAACCAAATCCAGGATGCCCTCACAAATCGGCAAAGACTACCACTCACGTTCCACTACTGCCCAGTACTGAATCCTACTAGTACCTGAACTTCTTGACACGACTCAAACTTGCCAAAGTCACTAAATCAACGTCAACTACAATAATCAAGCCACATATCTGCAACGTCACGAGACGCATTGACTGTTAGAGTGGGATGAATTGACTGTTAGAGTGGGATGAATTGACCAAATGCATTGTTTGGCAGAATAGTATGTGTTTGTCAGTTATTCGTTCTCAGTGAAACTCCCGTGAATGAGAATGCGGTGAAATTTCAAATCCTGTTCGATCCTGTTCTGGATCATGTCACCGAATGCGCCCCTAATCTTTATAATCGACTGACTGCTTCAGGATTGCTCGCAGCCTGAATCGCAACCACATTGATTGCTGCAGTGCTGAACTAAAATTCATGTTGTTGCTGTTACTGTTTGCTCTTGTCTGTTATCTCGATCATGATTGGCCGTGATGCTGGTGGTGGTGGTGGTGCTGCCGCTGCTGCAGGTGTTTTGGTCGGTACCGTATCGCTGATCACGGAGATGTGCTTGCTTAGCGTGGATGTTCGTAGTCACTTCAGAAAGGTTTGTGGCACTAGTGCATACCTAGTACCACCTGCTATTGGCTTGTGATGGTCGTGCTGTTACTAGTGTTGGTGGTGCTACTGCTTGTGTTGGTGGTGCTGGTGTTGGTGGTCCCTTTACTGGTGCAAACTTTGGCAGTCCCTGGTTCTAGTATCGCTGGGATTATAGCTGTTCCTGTTAGATTGTGTTGCTGCTATGCCTTTACTTCAATGTGTTGCTAGAAAAGCTTGGCT